>NC_090725.1:76494304-76504304 GCF_036898095.1 Palaemon carinicauda
TATTTTATTTTCCCTTTTTCCTTTCCGCACTGAGCTATTTTCCCTGTTGGAGCCCCTGGGCTTATAGCATACTGCTTTTCCAACTAGGGTTGTAGCTTAGTAAGTAATAATAATAATAATAATAAATGTCCAATAGTTGCTGAAGTATTAAAGTACCTGCAAAATACTCGGTATTGATTGTATTCATGAGTCTGTAGAATCATCCAATGTAAGGTCACGTACGTGAATGTAAATGGTCTTCAAACAGTGACTGGTTCATTCGTTTAGAGGAAATTACAAGGGATCTAGAACTGAGCGTTAAAGGTTTAAAATTTGCTCATACGAAATGGGTAACTATCGTGCTGCAGACAATTCCCTCTGTTTTTTTATTCATCCTCAGCTGTGTGTTCCTCGTAGGCTGTGTCAGGGCTGGGGTAGTGCTAATTGGTTGTTGTGGCCTGATTGGTAACGTCTCTGTCTGGTGTTTGCCAGACGGAGGTTCGAGTCCCGCTCAGACTCGTTAGTGCCTTTAGTGTCTGCAACCTTACCATCCTTGTGAGCTAAGGTTGGGGGGTTTGGGAGAGCCTGTAGGTCTATCTGTTGAGTCATCAGCAGCCAAGGCCTGGCCCTTCCTGGTTCTAGCTTGGGTGGAGAGGAGGCTTGGGCGCTGATCATATAATGTTTGGTCAGTCTCTAGGGCACTGTCCTGATTGCTAGGACAATGTCACTGTCCCTTGCCTCTGCCATTCATGAGCGTCCTTTAAAAACCTCACACTCTGGACTTTAAGCATTAATTACAGCTTTCCTTTGACCCATTAGGTTACTTGCTTTATTATCTTTTTACTTGACCTCCGTTCCCACTTCATTTCTTCGTTCTTGCTGTTCAACGTCTTTGAACTTTCAGCGCATAGCACAATTGCAAGGATTAAACCACAGTTGCCCTTGGACGTTGAATGGCTATACAGGGACCAATTGTGGCGCTGTAACCAAGTTTCATAAATTCAATATAATTCACAAACCCTCAGCCTTTTGTTTTGATTTAATTGTGTGTGTGTGTATATATATATATATATATATATATATATATATATATTTATGTATATGTATATATTTATATATGTATATTTTTGTTTTGTTTCATTTGTTGATGTCGGCTACCCCCAAATTTGGGGGAAGTGCCGTGGTGTATGTATGTATGTATGCATATATGTATATGTATATATATATGTATATGTATATATATATATATATATATATATATATATATATATATATATATATATATATATATATATATATATATGCATACATACATACATACATACACGCAAACACAAATATATGTGCTTGGGGTTGTAGGCCTATAAATAAACACATTCATACACATATTCATCAGCACTCCATATTAATATGTTCTCGATGGTTGAGGTGTTCATACATTTGAGATGAATGCAGACTTGCGTAGGTAGGCTAATTTGCATCAAATATATCTTTTTGGGTAGGGAATAGCTGGAACGTTAACTCTTATTTATCAACTATTTCAGTAGTTAAATATTATCTTTCATAATCGTCACCCTCATAAACTAACTGCCTAAGTCATTTCCTCCTCTTGTTGGGAAATAAAAAAACCTTCTCATTTCCTAATTCTTTATATCATTGTATTGAGCTTCAATTATCAAATTCTAAATTGCAAATTCTTCTGTTAAGAATTTATGAATTAAAGCTCAATACAATGATATGAAGAATTAGGAAATGAGAAGTTTTTTTTTTTTATTTCCCAACAAGTGGAGAAAATGACTTAGGCAGTTAGTTTATGAGGGTGACGATATTCTGCCTTAAAAATTAATAGAAAAATGTGACAAACCCATACAGCTGTACTTGTTCTTCGTTCTAGAATGTTCAGTAAGGAAATACACAATCCATCGGGAGTTCAGTAGCAGTTATTAAATATTTCACCAATGTAGAAGCCAACATGTTTTCATTCCACCACACCAAGAGTAGTCTCTGATTAAATCCATTGGGATTGATATTGACAACGAATCAAGACCAGAAAAGTGTGATTCTGAAACTTCATTCAGGGTATGTGTGTTAAGAGAGAGAGAGAGAGAGAGAGAGAGAGAGAGAGAGAGAGAGAGAGAGAGAGAGAGAGAGAGAGAGAGAGAGACTAATGTCAGTGCTTGATTTCTGATCATCAGACTTCTTTTAACGAATACAATCAGCAATTTAGACAATAGTATAAAATTTTTAGGTGGGAGAAGTGAGACTCTCTTAAGGGTATTAAAATATGATCAATAATAATCGGCAATTTGATTAATGTGCAAAGAATATAAAATGCTAATTGAATACTGAAATTCAACGGGTTTTAGGCGAAGAAAGAAAATTAAAGGGATAATATCCTTCATTTCATAAAGATAATTAAGCAAAGAATAAAGGTTTAAAACGATTGAGAGGCAATTTTCAGGAGTGGGAGTTATACCTGTAAAATACTGCAAGGTGCCAGTAAATGTATGATGTGGGGGAGTCTCCCCAGGAGGAAAAAAATGCGGATTTGTTGGGTCTTGTGCAGGTAAAATGAAGCGAAGGAAAAAGCGTGAACCTTTTTTTTATGGAGATTCTATACTGGCATGAGCGAGGGGGTCAGCCACTTTGCGAAATAGTTGCATGAAGCATTTTTGCTTGTTTGTTCTGAGAGAGAGAGAGAGAGAGGAGAGAGAGAGAGAGAGAGAGAAGCTATCAGAATTGAAGGTACATTACCAATAGCGATCAAATTTAAAGAAAACAGAGAGAGAGAGAGAGAGAGAGAGAGAGAGAGAGAGCTAACAGAGTTGGAGGATACATTACCATAGCTATCAAATTTAAAGAAACAGTTGAGAGAGAGAGAGAGAGAGGAGAGAGAGAGAGAGAGAGAGAGAGAGAGAGAGAGAGAGTTGAAGGTACATTACCAATAGCTATCAAATTTGAAGAAACAGTTGAGAGAGAGAGAGAGAGAGAGAGAGAGAGAGAGACCCCGAGTCTTGTTTTGTAGGGCACAGATGAGAGAGAGAGAGAGAGAGACCTCGAGTCTTGTTTTGTAGGGCACAGATGAAGAGAGAGAGAGAGAGAGAGAGAGAGAGAGAGAGGGTGGATGAAGGAATGAACAGAAATAGTTCCCCTCGTATGCCTGTGAATGTGAACAGTTTAACATGGTAATCTAGATAGAGATTAAAAAACTGTAAAATCGATAGAAACAATTCCAGCTACCATTTCTATGCTAATGTTAGAATAACAAGAAATTCGTCGATGTCACACGAGTGTCTCATTGGTGTTGCATTTGCATGTCGTTCTTAGCATTCTAAAAATCTCTTGGTGTTGCGTGTGGAGTTATTAATGCAATTACCATGGTCATTGGAAACTGGAATGGCGAGAGCAGTTTTAGATTCCATTACCAATGTTTTTATCTCAGTTGGAATGTTGCGGAATGTGATCTTCGCACGATGTGCAGTTTCCATTAGACTTTCTAACGTGACACAAAAGACCTTTGGATATTTGGTTTTGCATTTGATTATTTCTGGGATTCGTTCTATTAGTGCTTTTAGATGTGGAGGACAAGCTAGCTACCTGACCAAGTTTAAAAAGGGTATTCGGATTATCTATACTGTCGTTCTTTTCTTCTGATTAAAAATACACTTGACTATATTATATATATATATATTATATATATATATATATATGTATATATATATATATATATATATATATATATATATATATATGTATACTTACTAATGCGTATATATAAAAATCCGTAAGAAGTAACAACAAAGCATATGCGCATATGTATATACAAATATACATACGTGTGTATGGTAGAGAAGACCAGAAAGTTTATTTTCACGAAAGCATTTAAATTATGAGTTACGTAATTCTTAATTCAGAGATCCGGTGTCACTGAAATCAAGTTTGCCGAAAGAAATTAAAATCTTTGAAGCTTACAGGTCTGTCTGCATTTATATGCATTCTATGTTCTATTTTTAAATCATATCCCAACCTTTTTTTTTCTACAATACTGGACTCTATAATTCTTCTTTCTAATAAGTTATTAGAAAGGCCCAATTTCTTTAGATATGGCCAATTAACAATGTGATTTAGCATTGTTATATTGTGCATCTCATATACTTTACTTATGCAGTTCAATTTTTTTTACCAATATAGAATTTATAGCATGAATTACAATATATATGATAAACATCTTATTTTTTTCTTTTTTTTTTACTATTAGGAGATTCTTTAAGAGAGCGGGTTTCTTTGTGCTATTGCACTTAAATGCTTCATTAATGGTGAACATCTTAAACAATTGTGAAATACTTTTAAACGTACATGTAAGTTCTTTATTTTTGGTAATTTAGTTTTTTATTGGTATTATTGAATATTTTTTTTTTTTTTTTTTTTTTTTTTTTTTTTTGCGGTTCTTAATGCATCCTCCAATACAATTTCAGGGTATTTGAATTTCTTACCAATAGTCCCACATTCGTTTATTCTATCATCAATATATTTAGTCCTACAAATTCGTAATGCTTAAAATACGTGGAAGAAAATACAGATTTATTACGTTTATTACTCCAATTTTATTAGAAATGGACATATAATGAGGTATTGGTTGGTTTTTTGTCATCACTAAACTTGAAACTGGCGTTGCAGTATATGGGGTTAGTTTCTTGCTCTCTTCATTTATAATGATTCTCTCTCTCTCTCTCTCTCTCTCTCTCTCTCTCTCCTCTCTCTCTCGTTTTAATATTCTTTAGTAAAATGCACTACTCATATATATAATGATTCAGATACTTCTCCTGGGTTTCTTGCTCTCTTTATTTATAGTGATTCTCTCTCTCTCTCTCTCTCTCTCTCTCTCTCTCTCTCTCTCTCTCTCTCTCTCTCTCTCTCTCTCACGTTTTAATATTCTTTTTTAGTAAAATGTACTACTCATATACAGTATATAATGATTCAGATATTTCTCCTGGGTTTCTTGCTCTCTTTATTTATAATGATTCTCTCTCTCTCTCTCTCTCTCTCTCTCTCTCTCTCTCTCTCTCTCTCTCTCTCTCTCTCTCTCTCTCTCTCTCTCTCTTTAATATTCTTTAGTAAAATGCACTACTCATATATATAATGATTCAGATATTTCTCCTGGGTTTCTTGCTCTCTTTATTCATAATGATTCTCTCTCTCTCTCTCTCTCTCTCTCTCTCTCTCTCTCTCTCTCTCTCTCTCTCTCTCTCTCTCTCTCGTTTTAATATTCTTTAGTAAAATGCACTATTCTGCTCTCTTTTTTATCATGATCTCTCTCTCTCTCTCTCTCTCTCTCTCTCTCTCTCTCTCTCTCTCTCTCTCTCTCTCTCTCTCTCTCTCTCTCTCTCGTTTTAATATTCTTTAGTAAAATGCACTACTCTGCTCTCTGTATTTATAATGATTCCTCTCTCTCTCTCTCTCTCTCTCTCTCCTCTCTCTCTCTCTCTCTCTCTCTCTCTCTCTCTCTCTCTCTCTCGTTTTAATATTCTTTAGTAAAATGCACTACTCTGCTCTCTTTCTTTCTCTCTCTCTCTCTCTCTCTCTCTCTCTCTCTCGTTTTAATATTCTTTAGTAAAATGCACTACTCTGCTCTCTTTCTTTCTCTCTCTCTCTCTCTCTCTCTCTCTCTCTCTCTCTCTCTCTTTAATATTCTTTAGTAAAATGCACTACTCATATATATAATGATTCAGATATTTCTCCTGGGTCTCTGGCAATACTCTCATCTCTGGGTAATTCGCTATTTTCATATGAAAGAAAGTATTCCCGTGTGAAGATTGTTGACTATAATATAAAAGTTATTGAAAGCTGCTTATCTATTTCTTATTCACAAAACCAGTTTTTGACTGGTAAGTAACAATATAAATGATGTCAATGAATAATCAAAATAGATTAATTCCTAAAACTATAATACATTGAAAAGAAATTAAATCATATTGCTAATAATGATCATGAAATATGATATTGCGGAGATGTATTGCAGTCATGAATATTAAAGAGATATGAATTCAACTAAAGAACAGGGCAACATTAAGCGTTTCATTGTGGAGAGTCCCATGTTTATGAAGCTTCATGAAGACATATTAAATAATGATGCCTCGTCCACTCGGCTGGCTATTCACTGCAGGAATTGAGGTTTCCTTCGTGCACTTGACCATTTTCACATTATCTTTTTTGGGGAATTTAATCATTCGTGTAATTTTTTATTTCATAAAGAATAATGCACACTATATATGTATATATAATATATATATATATATATATATATATATATATATATGTATGTATATATATATATATGTATATATATATATATATATATATAATTGTATATATATACTGTATATGTATATATATATATATACATGCATATAATATATATATATATATATATATATTTATTTATATATATATATATATATATAAATGTGTGTATAAATATTTTATATGAATTAGAATATACATAAATTAAGTCTAAAAATAGTAGAATAATACGCGGAAAATATTAGAAATATATAGTATTATTATTATTATTATTATTATTATTATTATTATTATTACTAGCCAAGCTACAACCCTAGTTAGAAAAGCAAGATGCTATAAGCCCAAGGGCTCCAACAAGGGAAAATAGCCCAGTGAGGAAAGGAAATAAGGAAATAAATAAACGATGAGAATAAATTAGCAATATATCATTCTAAAAACAGTAACAGTGTCAAAACAGATATGAATATGAAGACGCCATTACGGTCCTTCTGCGCAGTTCTGCCACGCGCATATATATCTTGATTGAAGACCAGGGTTGCCATTCGTACGATAATTATCGTACATGTACGATTATTTTGGGTCCGGTACGATACATACCTTGGGTATATACAATGTATGTGTGTGTTTTTGATTAAACAATTATACTAAAATACCTTGAAATAAACTATATATGTTACTCCTTCATAATCTTGTTCAAAGTGTGTACGATAATTTTGGTTTAAAAAACGATAATTTTAAGGTTCATGTATGATAATCCAGTGGAAATAATCTGGTAACCCTGTTGAAGACTGTTGGTTTTTGTTACTTTGTGAAATGGAACAATTCATTTTGAACGATGACTAACAGTAGTATGTGCTCACTCTGCGGGTGTTGAATATATAGTTAGAATTACGTTTGCATATCGTCACCCTCATAAACTAACTGCCTAAGTCATTTTCTCCACTTGTTCGGAAATAAAAAAAAAAAATACTTCTCATTTCCTAATTCTTTATATCATTATGTTGTTCTTCAATTCACAAATTCTGATTCACAAATTCTTCTGTTAAGAATTTGTGAATTGAAGCTCAAGACAATTATATAAAGAACTAATTCTTTATATCATTATGTTCTTCAATTCACAAATTCTGATTCACAAATTCTTCCGTTAAGAATTTGTGAATTGAAGTTCAAGACAATGCTATAAAGAACTAATTCTTTATATCATTATGTTGTTCTTCAATTCACAAATTCTGATACACAGATTCTTCTGTAAAGAATTTGTGAATTGAAGCTCAAGACAATGACATAAAGAACTTTTTTTTTTTTTTTTTTTTTTTGCCAACAAATATATCAAGCAACCAGATAGCCAATAAACAAAACATAAATGGGTTTCAATAAAATTTTATACAAAGCTATAATTTGTAATATTCATTGTTGCTGTTATTTGGCAACGGGGTATTTATTTGCAGAAATTTAGTATGCATTTAATTGTAGTGCTACGACTGCAAGTAAAATCATGAATCCTGTGCTGCGAGATCTGGCCTAAATCAGGACCTATGCGTTTGTCCAAACCAAATAAAGAATGTGGACGGATATCGTTCAAAATTTCCAAGTCAAAGCTAACTTTCCTAATTTGCATGGGGGGCCGTTGAAGGTAAACGTATTCATATCACTCGCCCACCAAACAGTGGTTCATTATACTGGAATTATTCTTTTCAGTTGTTCTGATGGCTGTTTGTGATTTTATGCCTGTAATAATTTATATGCCTATTGTGGCTTCTGGAAAGACTTCTGACACCACAATTTGACTGTTCTGATGGCTGTTTGTGTCTTTATGCCTGCGTTCATTTATATGCCTATTGTGGCTTCTGGAAAGACTTCTGACACCACAATTTGATTGTTCTGATGGCTGTTTGTGTCTTTATGCCTGTATTCATTTATATGCCTATTGTGGCTTCTGGGAAAGACTTCTGACACCACAATTTGATTGTTCTGATGGCTGTTTGTGTCTTTATGCCTGTAATCATTTATATGCCTATTGTGGCTTCGGGAAAGACTTCTGACACTACAATTTGATTGTTCTGATGGCTGTTTGTGTCTTTATGCCTATATTCATTTATATGCCTATTGTGGCTTCTGGAAAGACTTCTGACACCACAATTTGATTGTTCTGATGGCTGTTTGTGTCTTTATGCCTGTATTCATTTATATGCCTATTGTGGCTTCTGGAAAGACTTCTGACACTACAATTTGATTGTTCTGATGGCTGTTTGTGTCTTTATGCCTATATTCATTTATATGCCTATTGTGGCTTCTGGAAAGACTTCTGACACCACAATTTGATTGTTCTGATGGCTGTTTGTGTCTTTATGCCTGTGTTCATTTATATGCCTATTGTGGCTTCTGGAAAGACTTCTGACACCACAATTTGATTGTTCTGATGGATGTTTGTGTCTTTATGCCTGTATTCATTTATATGCCTAATGTGGCTTCTGGAAAGACTTCTGACACCACAATTTGATTGTTCTGATGGCTGTTTGTTTCTTTACGCCTGTATTCATTTATATGCCTATTGAGGCTTCTGGAAAGATTTCTGACACCACTATTTGATTGTTCTGATGGCTGTTTGGGTCTTTATGCCTGTATTCATTAATATGCCTATTGTGGCTTCTGGAAAGACTTCTGACACCACAATTCGGAAAGATAGCAATCTGTACAAATAAGTAGAAAATGGTGAATTAAATCAACCCGCCCCAGAACCAGTTTCCACTAATAGGAACCCTTGTACCTTATGCATTTATTGCAGATGAAGCTTCTGGCCAAAGTGAACAGATGTATATATATATATATATTATAATATATATATATATATATATATATATATATATGTGTGTGTGTGTGTGTGTGTGTACACTCTTTTTTATGTACCAGTTCAACTATTTAGAAGAGGTATTTCATCGGCTGTCAGGTTTTTTTTTTCATTGATGTTAAATTTCACAATTTAATTTATGGAAGCGACCATATTTTTTATATCAGGGCAACCATTGAAGTAACATCCATTCAATATTCACAGGGAGTCATAATTGCCAGAGAAATGACAATTTTTGGGTTGAAACGTAAGCTTAATAATTAGTCACCCTTCAACTAAACCGTGAAATCGTCATCAGCCCAGCTCATTTAGCGACGAACAATGGGACGAAGTGTTTATTTTTCATTTGCCTTCATTGCCTGTGTCGTATTTTGAATGGACCATCGATGCCGAGGATGGAAGTGTGGAGAGGGTATTGACGTGACCCAGATGAATATTAAGCATGCAGTCCTTTTTATTATGCAATCGCTGTAGTCTGGCATCTGGTGTGTTAGCTTTAATACTTGTGAGGCAGTTTTAACATGTGAGTTCGGATAATACTTGTGATATACTTGTGAGGCAGTTTTAACATGCGAGTTCGGATAGTTTAAATTAACTCGGCGTAGGATGTGAGGGCAAAGTGTCCTCCAGAGATATTAGGCAGAAAAAAAAAAAACATTATTAAAGGTGAGGGGGATGGGTGGGTTCTGCAGTTTTTCGTATCCTCAGGTTAACACTAATAACCTATAGTCCATTTCTTTTATCGAGGCAGATTTGCACCGACTCGCAGCGGTGCCCTTTTAACTCGGAAAAGTTTCCTGATCGCTGATTGGTTAGAATTATCTCGTCCAACCAATCAGCGATCAGGGAACTTTACCGAGCTATAAGGCCACC
>NC_090725.1:76512722-76515222 GCF_036898095.1 Palaemon carinicauda
CTCCCCCATGAACCCCCTTTGATTGAGGGGGAAGAAGGGGGTAGGGGGGGTGTATAATATCTGGTTTCTGTGAAATTTAGGTGCCGTCGATGCAACAATATTCCCTGATTATTCTCTGTAGTCGTTTCTCGGAAAGTTGCTAGAAGAGAAGGTGTCACCAGGATCAGACGAGGATGCTTTTGAGATTTCTTTATTATTTGAGAGTTTCCAGCAAGAATTCTGTAGCTTATGAAACCCTAAAGTAAATTGCAACTGATATCTTGTTGATGGATTTTTCTTGTAATGTCGCGACAGACTGGCTACGTGAAAGAAGAAAAAAAATTATTTACGAAAAGACAGTCACTTCAGAAATAATTTATCTCTCTCTCTCTCTCTCTCTCTCTCTCTCTCTCTCTCTCTCTCTCGTAATTCCTTTTATTGTTATTGATTGTATTACTATTTTATATACGACATATATTCTTGGTTATATTCATTAATGATCTCTCTCTCTCTCTCTCTCTCTCTCTCTCTCTCTCTCTCTCTCTCTCTCTCGTAATTCCTTTTATTGTTATTGATTGGATTACTATTTTATATACGACATATATTCATGTTTATATTCATTAATGATCTCTCTCTCTCTCTCTCTCTCTCTCTCTCTCTCTCTCTCTCATAATTCCTTTCATTGTTATTGATTGGATTACTATTTTATATACGACATATATCCTTGGTTATATTCATTAATGATTGTTCGTGAAAAATTGAAAAAAACTACTTACGAAAAGACAGTCACTTCAGAAATAATCTCTCTCTCTCTCTCTCTCTCTCTCTCTCTCTCTCTCTCTCGTAATTCCTTTTATTGTTATTGATTGTATTACTATTTTATATACGACATATATTCTTGGTTATATTCATTAATGATCTCTCTCTCTCTCTCTCTCTCTCTCTCTCTCTCTCTCTCTCTCTCTCGTAATTCCTTTCATTGTTATTGATTGGATTACGATTTTATATACGACATATATTCTTGGTTATATTCATTAATGATCTCTCTCTCTCTCTCTCTCTCTCTCTCTCTCTCTCTCTCTCTAAAGCGAATAATCTTCAGCTGATAATTTGTTACTTTTTTTCATTGGTGATCCTACTGAAATTTTATGTTTGGTTATATATTTTCCCCCTATCGCTCTCTTGCAATCTATATTCCTTTCCTTTACCTCGTCTCTGCAGGATGCTTTTTCGGAATTATCAGGCAATGAATGCGATCGACCGAGCAACAATTTTCCTACATCTGGACTACATTGAGCATCCAATCAGCAAGTGAGAGTTTTTATCCCGTTCTCCCCAAATGCAATAACCACCTCATTAAATGGGCCACATTCCGCCAAAATCCTCGGAGGCCTCATAGTGGCACGGTCGTGTAAAACGATGGTCCCCAAATACCATTCCGCCTCATTGACTTCTCTGTGTAAATTGCGATTATCATTGAGGATTCTCTTGGTCAGGGAATAATTTGCAATATTGCAATAATGTGAAATTTAAAGTTGACTGTAAAGGTGTCGATGAAAATGGACGCGAAAACTCTCCACTGAGAGTAGGCTACTGTACTTTGAAGTTACTAGATTATTGAATGCCATTAGTTGTTTCTTTTGGTATTACATGTATGAGTTTATACATGAACTCATTGAATGGTCTTCACTCACTTAGATGTATATATACGAGTAACATAGATATTGCATTTGGCGGTTGTAGCTTCATAATGTTCTACAGTTCCGCTGTAAGCAATTTTTTGGGATGGAGTTGTCTGTCCTACAACCTGATCCCAACACTCCAGTAGCATCAGTATTTCTTGTTAGTCACTCATCAAAATTCTGACCTGGAACCAACATTTAGTGGCGAGTTTATATCTATATGCCTTGTAAATGGAGATTTATTAAGTAGTTGAATCAGTAGAACTTCAAAAGTTCAAAGTTGGAGCAAATGCTTTTTTGTTGACCAGGCGGACATGAGTCTTTTCATAGTTTGTTTATGACATATTTGTTTTGGATGCTGTTAATAGTTTATATATGACATGTCTGTTTTGACGTTGTTACTTTTTTTTAGAATGATTTATTGTTAATTAGTTCTCTTCATTTATTTATTTCCTTATTTCATTTCCTCACTGGGCTATTTTTCCCTGTTAGAGCCCCTGAGCTTATAGCATCTTACTTTTCCAACCAGGGTTGTAGCTTGGATAGTAGTAATAATGATAATAATAATAATAATAATAATAATAATAATAAAATGTATTGATCGTAAATTAAGAGTAAGGTTCACTCATTTGCTTAACTGAATATTTCATTTGCGTCTAGTTTTAATTGTGGGTTCTTCTGGTTAGGAATAAAATGTAAAATCTTAAGCGTACTATACTTTATTAGGAAGACTGGGACTTAAAAAAAGGCGTGTTGATTACACCTTAGAATACGGATTTATTTGGCTATGAAATTCAAAGTTTCATAAATCCTGTTTCTTCGAATTGATTGAAAAGGTG
>NC_090725.1:76530222-76555222 GCF_036898095.1 Palaemon carinicauda
TCTCTCTCTCTCTCCTAATATGGCCATAACCTATTCTCAGATTGAATTTGAATGCAAATAACCAAAAGCAATTCTGTGGGCTAAGTACAAGTAATCAGATAAGTAAATAGAGGTTTTGGGGAAATATGTATTACTACATAATATTTAGTGATGAATCACACATTATTATTATTATTATTACTATCCAAGCTACAACCCTAATTGGAAAAGCAAGATGCTATAAGCCCAAGGGCTCCAACAGGGAAAAATAGCCCAGTGAGGAAAGGAAATAAGGAAATAAATAAATGAAGAGAACAAATTAACAATAAATCATTCTAAAAAAGTAACAACGTCAAAACAGACATGTCATATATAAACTATTAACATCAAAAACAAATATGTCATAAATAAACTATAAAAACTCATGCTATCAATGAAGACTTCACGTATGTTTGCTCGCAAGTAGCTTACTGCCAAGGGCTTCAGGTGTTAAACCATGAACTCGTCAGAGCTTGTCATTTCTTTTAATTTGTGAAATTAGTAAATAATTTTGATAGATAATAAAGTTTAATTTGTATGGATGGAAAGTTAAATGAGTCAATATAAACGAGCAGTTAATTGAAATCTTTTAATTTGTGAAATTTGTAAAGAATTTTTATAAATAATAAAGTTTAATTTGGATGGATAGAAAGTTAAATGAGTCAATATAAACGAGCAGTTAATTGAAATCTTTTAATTTGTGAAATTTGTAAATAATTTTTATAAATAATAAAGTTTAATTTGTATGGATGGAAAGTTAAATGAGTCAATATAAACGAGCAGTTAATTGAAATCTTTTAATTTGTGAAATTTGTAAAGAATTTTGATAGATAATAAAGTTTAATTTGGATGGATGGAAAGTTAAATGAGTCAATATAAACGAGCAGTTAATTGAATTAAAAGTCTAATTATCAACTACTTCTATCTGTGCTTAGAACTTCCTTATCAGTAGTTTTGGAAATTGATTTCTTGTTAGTCACGATAAGTCTGAAACCAATGAAATTTTAACGTTTTTAGGGATACAGCAAGCTCTAAATAAGGTATAAAAAACGTTTTTAAGGATACAGCAAGCTCTAAATAAGGTATAAAAAACGTTTTTAAGGATACAGCAAGCTCTAAATAAGGTATAAAAAAACGTTTTTAAGGATACAGCAAGCTCTAAATAAGGTATAAAAACGTTTTTAAGGATACAGCAAGCTCTAAATAGGGTATAAAAACGTTTTTAAGGATACAGCAAGCTCTAAATAAGGTATAAAAAAAAAACGTTTTTGGGAAGAGAGGAAATATTTTTTTCAGATTTTATAGAATGTAAAATACAAGCCATTCTTCGCCCTTGTCTTTTCTTTGCCCTGGCTCGTAGATGGGAGGTAGAGGATAGGGTGATGGTTGTTAGGGGATGGGTGAGTAGGTCAGAGGATGTCAGGTGTGAAGGGAGATGTTGAAGTAGAGGGGGTTGGGGGGGGGGGTTAAGGGGCACCGGCCCCCACTCTTACTTTCAACAAAAGGTGGGGGAGTGGGGGACAAGGCACATGCTTGTCCACCTTTAAAAAAGAGGTGTCTATATTTATATTTTTTTCTCTTTGATAAGTTAGGGAAGTTTTTGTCTCATGTTTCGTACTATTGTTATCTTTCGGTGACCTTATTTTTATCATCATTACCGTTCTTCTTGTGTATCTTTATTTATCTTGGTAAATGACAGCATGCTTTGCATAAACAAAGAGATTCCGTAACATTTTCTAAGTTTTATTTATGATTATATTTTTTGTTTTTGTTTCATTTGTTGATGTCGGCTACCCCCCAAAATTGGGGGAAGTGCCTTTGGTATATGTATGTATGTATGTACATTATTGTTGTATAAAAATGAACTTGTATAGACCAAGGCGATGGTAAGTCAAGGCTTTTTTTTTTATTTACAATTCCCTTTCAACCCTTTTTTGTGAATATCAAATGATGTAGATATCTAGTATCTAACTCTTTATCAATTGACATTGTTTTTACCTAAAGAATTTATAACATTATTTTCTTAAAATCGGAGGAGTAAAAGTGAAATGAATATCACGGTTCGCGTTAGTTATAACTGCCTTTATGCAGTGTTAAAATGAGCTTAGCATTGATTTTAAACCCAGTTACTATCCTTAATAATTTGACAGTTATTCCTTTTGTGTGTGTGTGTGTGTGCGCGCGCTCGCGCGCTCGCGCATGTTACTATTGCTTCGTAGAGAAACTCCAATAATTTTGATGGCTGAATCCGGGAAAAAAAAATCATGAAATAAGGATTTCTACATTTCATCTCAAAAGACTTGAGTAATTCTATCGGTTTTAAAATTATTTTTCGTCCCCCATAGAATATTATATTGGCTAACTATGCAAGTGTTTGGTACATTTAACACTGCTCTTTGTTATTTTTGCTTATTGATCCGAATAAGATATATTAAGTATGATGTACATTATGTTGCCAAAAATCCAATTTCTACAGAGGGATGTATTTTTCCTTATCTTGCAATTTGAATCATATTTCATCTTGGTAGTTCTAGATAAGATAAGGTATCTTTTGTTAATTCGTGTTGCAAGACATTGCTCTAAATATTTCTGGCTGTAAATATGAAGAATTATTTCACACAAAACATTTAAGATTTCTGAATTTATTTCACCAGATTTTTAGGATAGATATTTAGGTTACTAGTAAAGATTTTATAAGGGGTCTAGGGATGAAAGCTTTTTATGTCATTGTCGTGGTCATAACAATGTCTCATGCACAGTTCCTTGAAACATGCATTGTTTGATGAAGGGTTTGGTCAATAGATGTTTAACACTTGGTGTAATTGTTCAATTACTTAGTACAATTAACCTGCTTAAATATATTTGTTTCATAAATTTAACTTCAGGAAGTAACTGTTGGAAACTGCTAATCGTTTGGATATATATATATATATATATATATATATATATATACTGTATATTTATATATACTGTATATTTATATATATATATATATATATATATATTTATATATATATGTATATATGTGTATATATATGCATATATGTATATGTGTATATATATGTATATATATGTATATGTGTATATATATATGTATACATATATATGTATATATATACATGTATATATATGTATATATGTATATACACACACATATATATATATATGTATATATATATATGTATATATATACACACATATATATATATATGTATATATATATATATATATATATACTGTATATAAAATCAAAAGCCCTTTCCCCTTTGGAAAAGGTAGCCCCAAAAGTGTGGAGCCTTCCGGTTCGCGGGAAGTTTGGAAATTGATGTTGCTTGGACCATGCCCTTTTTTTTTTCCCTTAGTCATATTTTCCGCTGGTTCCCATGCCTCTTCCTTCGGGGATGGAAATATCAACCCTCTTTTAAAATATTGGCGTGAAACTCCTAAAAGTCACTTCGGATTTGGTACCGCCATTGTGTTCTCATTTGTATGAAACATGAATATGCTTTCTGTATATGTTACGTTATCAGAAACGTTCACAAAAGTAGATATTTCAGTATTCTGTTGTTCAGTTACTGTATTTTATGTGTGCATTACATATCATAAAACAATTTTAAATGCGTCTGTATATTACCTACCAATTTTATTGCAAATTGTTATTCAATTACTGTATTTTATTTATACATTACATATCCTAAAACAATTTCACATGCGTCTGTGCATTACCTAGTTTTATTTTTGTTGGTTTTTTGTAAAATCTTATGATACACAATAGAAACACTTATATATAATTGAATAGGATCAATAAACCTCATTTTAATATCATTACAACAATTGAATAAGATGAAAATCTCCATATTTGCATTTTAGAGAGCATTATGAGGGGAAAAATATGTTTTGCTTAAAGCTCTTTCTAATACAAATTATAAGGATTAAGTGTATACTAAAGGCATACCATCTGAATGAGTTGTGTTAGAATTTTTATATTACTACTCTTCTATTTTAATATTTCTATTTTCTTTGAATTGATTTCCGATGGAATATATTATTCATTTAAAAATTATGACGGGGATTCTTGAAAAGCATACCAATTTCACTATGGAAAATGCTTAGACTTTCGTTTATCATAGAAGCCATGGCCATGGCAGTATAAAAAATAAAAATGCTGAATAGTATTCAGAGCAAATCAACTCGTTTTTGGTGTTTTATTTTTCTTCTGCTCATTCCTTTCTTCATTTAATCGTATGTTAATTATAATTCTCGCACAATCTCCGTAAAACACGCATTCCTTTTTGGGGGTTAGTGTTCAGAGTAAATCAACTCGTTTTGGTGTTTTTGTTTCTTCTGCTCATTCCTTTCTTAATCGTATGTTAATTTTAATTCTCGCACAATCTCCGTAAAACACGCATTCCTTTTTGGGGGGTTTATCATTGAATTGGCTCCTTTGAGAACGAGAAATATTGGACGATAGTGAGCGTTTTATATACGAGTGTATGTCGATGAAACGCATTCCGGGAAAAAAAAGACTTTGTTAGATTTTTAAGGAAGATAGAATTGTAATTAGTGGAGGTTTCCATTTGGAAAAGAAATATTGTTTTCGTTTATATGAAGATGGTAGGCGACGGATTTTGGATAATTTTGTCTTCTTTGAATTTTGTGCTATGGCTGTGTCGCAGAGAGAGAGAGAGAGAGAGAGAGAGAGAGAGAGAGAGAGAGAGAGAGAGAGAGAGGGGGCATAATTGTTTGTACAGAGAGACAGAGAGACAGAGAGAGAGAGAGAGGGCATAATTGTTTGTACTCTCTCTCTCTCTCTCTCTCTCTCTCTCTCTCTCATCGTGTGTTTCCCTTCTCTGAGAGAGAGAGAACGAGCTAGGCACGAGCTAGGCATAATTGTTTGTACTCTCTCTCTCTCTCTCTCTCTCTCTCTCTCTCTCTCTCATCGTGTGTTTCCCTTCAGCTCATTTGTTTATATTGAGAGGCACATTAGCAGATGTGGCAAATCAACCATCTGTCTTCATAGAACGGATATAGATCTGCAGCAACAATGTCCTGTGTAGTATCCCGGCAGTATTTAGGGGCGAAGCATCTCAACCATTTATTACAGAGCGAGAAAATGCTCCCAGCCGTTTGCTGACAGATGCTCGGTATATAACCAAGAGGACGTAATATACTGAGCCATAGTGGCACTGGAGAGGCTCTTCTTCCTTAGGTGTCGACTACGCAGGAGTATTATTACTTTTATTATTAAAGATGATAGATATATATCAGGTAGTTGTTTTCAACTTTTCTTTTATCGTACTCTGTATTTACATTCTTTCGTCGTTAGTACTGAAATTTTCAGGGCTCTCTTTTCATTATTTCTGCCAATTCCAGAGTGTGCTTTTTCATATTTTTATTTTTTGTTTTTCTGGTTTAATTTTAGGCATAAACCTTAAAGATGATAGATATTAATCAGATAGTTGTTTTCAACTTTCTTTTATTGTACTCTGTATTTACATTCGTCGTTAGTACTGAAATTTTCAGGGCTCTCTTTTCATTATTTCTGGCAATTCCGGAGTGTGCTTTTTCATATTTTTATTTTTTGTTTTTCTGGTTTAATTTTAGGCATAAACCTTAAAGATGATAGATATTAATCAGATAGTTGTTTTCAACTTTCTTTTATTGTACTCTGTATTTACATTCGTCGTTAGTACTGAAATTTTCAGGGCTCTCTTTTCATTATTTCTGGCAATTCCGGAGTGTGCTTTTTCATATTTTTATTTTTTGTTTTTCTGGTTTAATTTTAGGCATAAACCTTAAAGATGATAGATATTAATCAGATAGTTGTTTTCAACTTTCTTTTATTGTACTCTGTATTTACATTCGTCGTTAGTACTGAAATTTTCAGGGCTCTCTTTTCATTATTTCTGGCAATTCCGGAGTGTGCTTTTTCATATTTTTATTTTTTGTTTTTCTGGTTTAATTTTAGGCATAAACCTTAAAGATGATAGATATTAATCAGATAGTTGTTTTCAACTTTCTTTTATTGTACTCTGTATTTACATTCGTCGTTAGTACTGAAATTTTCAGGGCTCTCTTTTCATTATTTCTGGCAATTCCGGAGTGTGCTTTTTCATATTTTTATTTTTTGTTTTTCTGGTTTAATTTTAGGCATAAACCTTAAAGATGATAGATATTAATCAGATAGTTGTTTTCAACTTTCTTTTATTGTACTCTGTATTTACATTCGTCGTTAGTACTGAAATTTTCAGGGCTCTCTTTTCATTATTTCTGGCAATTCCAGAGTGTGCTTTTTCATATTTTTATTTTTTGTTTTTCTGGTTTCATTTTAGGCATAAAAACCTTTTCATAATACTCGACTTTGTTCCCCATTCTGGCTCTCTTTTCATTATTTCTGTCAATAAAGTGTACTTTTTCATATTTTTATTTTTTTGTTTTTCTGGTTTAATTTTAGGCATAAAAACCTTTTTCATAATACTCGACTTTGTTTCCCATTCTGTAGTGGATCAATGTATCGTTTTACATATGCAGTGTACAGGTCGTTAGAGGTATAAGTGTTAGACTTACACTAGAATGAAAAATGTGGGTCTCGGTAGTTAATTAACAGAAATATTTAAGTGTTTGATTATGGTATATAAGAAAATAGGGTAAGGGAAAATTACATTTGTTTCTTGGAGAATATATATATATATATATATATATATATATATATATATATATATATATATATATATATATATAATTATATATATATATATATATAATTATATATATATATACATATATATATATATATATATATGTATATATGATATATGTATGTATATATAATATATATGTATATGTATATATATATATATATATGTGTGTATATATATGTATATATGATATATGTATGTATATATAATATATATGTATATATATATATATATGTATATATGATATATGTATATGTATATATATATATATATATATATATATATATATATATATATATATATATATATATAAAACTCAAACTTTAGAACATTATCCATAAACCTTCAGGTTTTTTCTACCAATATTTAAGCAAACTTTTCTCGTATTACACTACAGCCAAAAAACCTAAGGACTCTCTCTCTCTCTCTCTCTCTCTCTCTCTCTCTCTCTCTCTCTCTCTAGGTTAGATCAATAGCAGTCATTCTTTGCTCTCTTATCTAATCTGTCAGTTGTACAGTAATTACTACGACGTGATAACAAAGCGAGGAAAGCTTTCTTGTAAGTTTGGATTATCTATTTTTTCTATAATTTTTTTTTGGTTACCCTTTATGGCACCGAAAGAACTACAGTAGTTTCCACTGCTATGGTAATGCTGTACGTCATAATATTTGGCATTACTATATCGTCACCCTCATAAACTAACTGCCTAAGTCATTTTCTCCACTTGTTGGGAAATAATAAAAAAAACCTTCTCATTTCCTTATTCTTTATATCATTTTCTTGATCTTCAATTCACAAATTCTTAACAGAAGAATTTGTGAATTAGAATTTGTTAATTGAAGGTCAATACAATGATATAAAGAATTAGGAAATGAGAAGGTTTTTTTTTTTTTATTTCCCAACAAGTGAAGAAAATGACTTAGGCAGTTAGTTTATGAGGGTGACGATATCGCAGTTACGTAGTTTGCCTCCTCACTGTTAAAATGCACTTCTATTACATTTCTTTTCAATGTATTTATCGGTGGTTTCTTGAAGTAGCACTTTCCAAGAAATGTATTCCTCTCACGCTTTCCGAAGAAAGAGCTTCCCTTCAGCTTCCCCTTCCCCGCCCCCGCCCCCGCCCCCGTCCCCCGCCCCCGCCCCCGCCCCCGTCCCCGGCCCCAACCCCAACACCCCGTCCCCAACACCCAGTCTGTGGTATATGTTTTACCATAAACTGCATTCCCCTGTTACAACTCGTGGAATGTCGCCCTTGTCCCTATAAGTCTCTAAAACGTTCATCTCTGGTCGCCTTTCTTGTAGAGTATGGCCTTTCTAAAACATTGCGTATTCTCTTGATATTAACTTGAGCAGTGGTTCCCAATCTAGGGGAAATTTCCCCCTGGGGGGAAATATGAAGCTTCCAGGGGAGAAATAATTACACTACCTACTAACTAAAAACAAGCGGAAAATGTCCACATAGTACGTGTGGAAATTTGTTGTTAGCCATTCAATTGTGATAGGATCATATCATTTCTCACTGACATGATATTCAAGGGGAGAATTGGAATATCATGCCCATTTCTGAGGCAGGCGAGTGGGCATGAGGGCTGGGCGGGGCATGAAGGGGGAAATCTGGAAGGTTGAACTGGGTGCAGGGGGGAAATGACAGAAAAAAGGTTGGGAACCACTGAACTAGAGCAGTGGTTCTCAAACTTTTCAGCCCGCGACCCCCCAAACGATATTGCTAGAGGCATGTGACCCTCGCCTTTCCCCGAAGTGCTTCTGACACACACACACACACACACACACACACACAGTACATGCCTATGCCCCGAATCATAAGAACATAATAACAACAAACATGATAAGATAAATGCAAAAAATATACGCATTATAGAGTTAACTGATTTATTACTTGTAGAAAAAATCACAATCTTTAAAGACAAAATAGGCAAAGCAATACAGTCTATTTAAATTTATAGAATTAATGTTAAATCCGTACAGGCACTCACACTTTGCTAACTGCTTCAAGAGAAGAAAATAAGTATGAAATTAGAATTATACCTTTGTTGAAGAAAGCTACTGCAGATAGCATAAATTATGTCAGTGTTTGTAAACTTTAGCACAATAAAGAAAAAATTACTGGTATCTTTATACCAAAATTTAGATATTCAGGCTGGGCTTAAAATGATTAACAAAATAATTATAGCGTTTGACTTGGGTGCTGATATTACAAATTTGCTGAAACCTAAAAACAGCTAATGATCTATAATTCTCATATGAGACAGTATACCCACACAAACATCCAGTAGACTCAAAGATATTTCATACCCTTTTGGTTTCAAAATCAATATTTTGGAAAATTTTGGAAATTATGTCTGAGATAATATTTTTTTTTCTTTTTTTTTTGGCTTTAGAAGAACTGTATGAATTTCTTGTGAAATAATTACTTATTTAGTAACTGTTAAAATAAAAGTACAATATTCATGGAAGTTTAATGACAATGATCAATATTTAGGCCCAACTATGGAGCTCCACTAGCAGTGATTAGTTAATTATATCCCTATTCCACAGTGAAAACAGTATTTACACAGGCCTAAGTTTATCATGAATAACTAACATCAATTAGTGAGATACATGGGCCTGCTTTTTTGAGCACAGTAACTCCATCCTTGGTTTGATACCAGAGATGGCAACTCGGAGATCATCCTCCACCCTGAGTCTTGATCGGTATTTGTTTTTTATATAAGTCAGTGCCGAAAAAGTCTTTTCACATAAATAGGTTGATCCAAAAGGAAGTAATACATCTATTGCTGCCATGGATAATCGTGGATATTCCCTTGCAATTGAAATCCAGAACTCATCCAGTGTGGTTGAGCCAAACGATGCCTGTAAAGTCCGATCACTGGAGAGCTCCAGCAGCTCATCCTCCATGTCGGATGATAAGTGATCCCCTGTAGCAGTGAATGGTTGCCGTATCCAGTCATATTGTTGTGGGGTTGTCTCTTTTGGGAAGTATTTCTTGAAGTGGTCCACAAGACCTTGTAGGTGAGTCGTGATCATTACCTTCACGTTATCGACGCTTAATTCATTCTCCGCCATAAATTCTTCCACCTCAGGAAACATTTCAACACTGCCCCCATCAACTCGCACAGCCCATCGTTCCAGCTTCCTTGTAAATGCATCAATTTTGTCAGAAAGAATCAAGATGTTCGTGTTTGGGCCTTGTAGTGATAAATTCAGCAGATTAAGTCTTTCGAATATACAAGACAAATATGCTAGACTTGCTAACCAGTCAGGGTCAGTCAGATAGTCAGCAAGTTGGGACTCAGATTTGATCAGGAACAGGCGCACCTCATCTCGTAGTTCGTACAAGCGGCTGAGAACTTTGCCTCGGGACAGCCACCTGACTTCTGTGTGGAACAACAGTGCTTCATGCTCCGAGCCCATCTCATTGCAGAGTGTGGAGAACAGCCTGGCATTTATGGGACGTGTTTTGATGTAATTTACTATTTTAATCGCAGTTTGAAGAACACTGCTTAACTCTGGATTGAGTGCTTTGCTAGCAAGAGCTTCCCTGTGAATAATACAATGTGTAAAATTTATGTGAGGTGCCACTTGTAAAACTTTTGCTTTAAGTCCTTTCCTCTTACCCAACATTGCCCCAGCACCGTCTGTGCACACACCAACACACTGGTCCCAAGACAAGCCCTCCTTTTGTATTTTGGTGTCTAGCTTTGTGAAAATGTCACTACCTGTACAGGTCCCCTCTAGTACAGTGCAAAAAAGCATGTCTTCTTGAAGTTTTCCACCAAAACTGTATCTAATGAATGCAAGTAATTGTGCAGAATTTGATATGTCTGTCGACTCATCTAGCTGCAAAGCATACTTCTTTCCCTTAACCCTCTCAATCAGCTGACACTTAATGTCATTTGAAATGTCATTAATTCGTCGAGTAATGGTGTCGTTAGACAGCGGGACTGTTTCCAGCTCACGGGCCATCTTATTACCATGCATAATCCGACTCATAGTCACTGCACCAGGTTTCATGAGGGTTTCCCCAATGGTATGTGGCTGCTTGGACTGTGCAATTAGGTATGCTACCTCAAATGATGCCATCTGAGCTTTGGCAGAGGTGGTGGTTTTCTGAGCTAGCACTTGTTTTTGACCCTGCAACTCTCCCTCCTTTCGACGGAAAAATTCTATTGGTTTATCAGCATGAGAAGGATGCTTGCTTTGCAAATGCCTTTTCATTTTCACAGGCTTTAAGCTTTCATTTGCAAGTACTTCTGAGCACATAACACATTGGGGGTACTGCATCTTATCAATGGTAAAACTAGTGAATCCGAGTTTTATAAATTCTGCTTGATATTTCCGAAGTTTGGGTTTGGATGATTGGTCATACTGGGAGGTCTTACCCTTACGTTTGTCTTGCCTTTTATCTATATTTGAAGTAGAACTGGTAGATGGTAGTTCGGAAGGAATCTCATCAGTTGTTTCTGAGACACTGTTGTCAGTATCTGATGTTCCTTCCTTGTTTGCAGTCCTACGAATTATCCATCGCTCCATGTTGCTTAATATGTATATAGCTTGCTATCAAAAATTGTCCCTAAACACACACGAGGCAGCTGTGACTGAGGAAAGACTCACCGATGACTAACTCGACTCATGTGCCGTCTTGGACTGCTGATAGTAAATGCCATATTGATAATCAGACAGATAAAATATCAATTAATTGTTATTTAAATACCAGATAAATTTGAAAGTATGTATACTGACATTTAGTTTTAAGCATCACGTAATCTGAGACCCTGAGTATCAAGCAAAAGTCAAAATTTTACTGTAAATTGGTGATGCATTGTTATTAAGCATCTGGCAACTGGTCACGCTCATTCACTGTGCGCCAACGGAGCTCAGGACTGGAAAACGGACAGGTACTGAACGTGTACGAGTGTAAATTGACAGTGAGATGGGGAGGTGACATCTCGGTTTTGTACGATGTTTCTAGGAAATGTAGGTAAAATATTGGAACTATTGCAAGTACATTGTATAATAAAATGTAATGCGTGGAGAAAAAATATGAATAATAGTTTAACACTATCAGTGGCTAGATATATAAATATATTATATTTATTGTTTTTTTTATTTGCTAATCAATTAATCAGTTACTGATTTCATCAGTTGATTTATTTATTCATTAACTAATCTATTTATCAATCAATCAGTTTATTTACTTATCCATTAATTTTTTACATTTTATATATTCATTTAATTATTTATTTTTTCATTCATTTTTGTTTGCATTTATCTATAAATGTGTTAATTCATTTATTTATCTATTTAACTATTCAGCTATTTACTTATTTTCCCTTTTGTATATCTTAAATTTATTCGTTTATTATTTCATAATTACTATTGTATTTCTTTATATGTTTAGTTTGTTTTATTTATTTATGTATTCATTTACCCATACATGAAAGTCCATCAGCTTTAATAATTTTGCTTCGTTTTTTATAGTTAACAGAGTTGTTTGCTTAAAGGGGAAAAATAAAATGACAAAATATGAGTAAGTTACGGCAAAACTAGTATGCTATTAGCGAGGGAATATCCTACTCGTATGAGAATCACGCGGACTGACGGATATACACCCTTGCTCAGAACTGTCAAAAATAGCAAAAAAAAAGACGTTTATGTTTGATAAATCATACCTTCCAAAACTAATAATGCTAGCTTAAAATCAATGACACTACTGCATAGAAACTTAGTCCCAGCGCAGCAGTGGGGGAATCACTAGTGTGTAGTATTTAGTTTAGTTTTTGCAAAGGCCCATGGTGTTACTATTGTCCCACCCGGCTCTCTTTTCAGTGTTATTCTTAAAGATGCGTAACAATTCGTAACTAGTTACGGTAAATGACAAAATATAAGGTGTATATATGTATATATATATATATATATATATATATATATATATATATATATATATATACATACACATATATATATATATATATATATATATATATATATATATATTTGTTGTACTAAAATATAAACATTTGTTTTATTATTGATTTGAAATATTTTAGCAGAATTATTATGATTTAGCCTTAAAACTAAAGTTGACCATAATACTATTTTTTGCTTACTTATATTTATATTTTCTTAACATCATCTCGCGACCCCCCCAAAAGCATTTGGCGACCCCCAGGGGGGTCGCGACCCCCAGTTTGAGAACCA
This sequence comes from Palaemon carinicauda, assembly GCF_036898095.1. NCBI lineage: Eukaryota > Metazoa > Arthropoda > Malacostraca > Decapoda > Palaemonidae > Palaemon > Palaemon carinicauda. Next base: position 76,543,159 of record NC_090725.1, read on the forward strand.
CTGAATTAGAGGATGCCAAGTTAGTCGTCTCATTTCCCGTTAAATTTATTTTTTATGTTTGTGGGATAAAAGAACATAAGTGATGGCTTATTGTTTGCTTAATTCCATTGAGAACAAAACACACAGGACATTTAAAGTGTTTTACTAAGATATTTAGAATATATATTGGTAAGAATTTCAGAAGGATATGATGTTTTGAAGTACGTGAAACTGTCTTAATGTTTTTGATACTGTGAAAAGATTAAACATTTTTGGACCTATGAAATTTGAGTAAAGAATTAGGTTAGTTAGTAAGATGCTGTTATTTTTTTATTTTTATTTTTCATTTTTTTTGTAAAAGTTTATAAATCTACTATGATATATATATATATATATATATATATATATATATATATATATATATATATATATATAAAGTAATATAGCTTTTGCTATATTCCAAATATAAATTTTTAAGCCTTATGGCAAAAAATCCTTAAGATTTATAAACGTTTGCTACATTAAAATGTTTAGAATGTTTGTTAATGAAAGTTATTTGAAAACAGACTTCAATAGTTTGAGTGGTCAGTGAAGTACCCAAATTCATAACAGAAATGACTTCTCATAGCACGCAAAAGTTAAAAGAAAATAGACGACATCCTTTCAGTGTAAACAGATGCATTTCTGTATTTCCTCTGGGAGTTTCTTTAACGACACACGCATAGCACCAAAGCCTTTGTCTACCGCAGTCGCATTTGCATTATGGAAGGAGTGGGACCAGTAGCTCTTGAATAGGAAAAGAAGAAATAAGTAGAACTCAAGATGGTAGCAATGGAGGATGGAAAATTGTGTTCTGACTCTTATGAATATCATGGAACGACTTACGAAGATAAATGAAAAAAATCTTGAATAGGAAAAGAAGAAATAAGTAGAACTCAAGATGGTAGCAGTGGAGGATGGACAATTGTGTTCTGACTCTTATGAATATCATGGAACGACTTACACAGATAAATGAAAAAAAAACGCTAGATAAACAGATAGGTAAAGATGGTACGATATAGATGAATCACATTTATAGATTGGGAAGAAATAAGTAGAACTCAAGATGGTAGCAGTGGAGGATGGACAATTGTGTTCTGACTCTTATGAATATCATGGAACGACTTACACATAAATGAAAAAAAAAAAAACGCTAAATAAACGGATAGATAAAGATGGCACGATATAGATGAATCAAATTTATAGATTGGGAAGAAATAAGTAGAACTCAAGATGGTAGCAGTGGAGAATTGTGTTCTGACTCTTATGAATATCAGGGAACGACTTACAAAGATAAATTAAAAAACGCTAGATAAACAGATAGGTAAAGATGGTACGATATAGATGAATCAAATTTATAGATTGGGAAGAAATAAGTAGAACTCAAGATGGTAGCAGTGGAGGATGGACAATTGTGTTCTGACTCTTATGAGTATCATGGAACGACTTACAAAGATAAAAAAAAAAAAAAAAAAAAAAAAAACGCTAGATAAACAGATAGATAAAGATGGCACGATATAGATCAGTGGTTCCCAACCTGGGGGAAATTTCCCCCTGGGGGGAAATTTGAAGCTTCCAGGGGGGAAATAATTACACTACCTACTAACTAAAACTAGCGGAAAATGTCCACATAGTACGTGCGGTAATTTGTTGTTAGCCATTCAATTGTGATATGATCATATCATTTCTCAAAGACATGCTATTCTAGGGGAGAATTGGAATATCATGCCCATTTCTGAGGCAGGCAAGTGGGCATGAGGGCTGGGCGGGGCATGAAGGGGGAAATCTGGATGGTTGAACTGGGTGCAGGGGGGAAATGATAGAAAAAATGATTGGGAACCACTGATATAGATGAATCACATTTATAGATTGGGAAAGGTTTTGGTGAATGGATCTGCACATATTTAGTTAATGGTAAAGTGCAAGCGTTCATGTGTCTTATTTTTAATTGATTGAAGAATTATTTGAGATTTACATTGACAGTTTGAAAAGATGATTAGCGAACAGATGAAAAGGTAACTGACTAGTCTTTAAGCACCTCTTAAGCTATGCTTACCTTCTTTTCTTTGTGATAAGAATTAATCTAAAAAGTTATGTCAAGGACCTGGTACATTTAGTATTTTTGTCTTGAGTCAAATTTATTTGTAACTTCATTATCCTTGTGCAATTTTCGATATGAGATATTGTTCTCTTGCTTATATTGGTCCAAAAAAACGGCAAGGGGTTAACCTTGGTGTTTTGCCCATTTTTTCGAAATATTTTTTTCTTTGCAATGTTGCTAAATTGCAGTAAAATAGGGATTTATTGCAATTTATGGCCATTTCCTATGTTCTTTGTTCTTTTGCAATGGATTTCGCACAATATGACCGAATTTCAAGAGAAAACTGGATTTGGGCCAAAAAAACGGCAAGGGGTTAACCTTGGTGTTTTGCCCATTTTTTCGAAATATTTTTTTCTTTGCAATGTTGCTAAATTGCAGTAAAATAGGGATTTATTGCAATTTATGGCCATTTCCTGCGTTGCAATTTATGGCCATTTCCTGCGTTCTTTGTTCTTTTGCAATGGATTTCGCACAATATGACCGAATTTCAAGAGAAAACTGGATTTGGGCCAAAAAAAACGGCAAGGGTGTTTTGCCCATTTTTTCGAAAATGAGAATACTTATAAGGTGTGGAAATCTTATTGACATTTTCAAGGTTAAAGATAAAAGATTATATTCAGAAGAGATTTGATTCTAAGTTTTTTTTCAAGAGTTATTTCCATCGGATGTTTAATACAAAATGCCGTTTTCAGGCCAAAGGTTATATTTATCAAAGGTTGGATGCTGCTAAATAGAAATTTTGGGGTTAAGGGTCAAGTGTTGTATCTTCGAAATCAGGTTAAAGCAAGGTTAAGAGTTGCAATCAAATTAACTTATATTTTATACCGAGGATTGAAATGTAGTTGCTCTCACATATATGCTACACATGAACACACATTTATGTATATATATATATATATATATATATATATATTATATATTGTGTATATATATATATATATATATATATATATATTGTGTATATATATATATATATATATATATATATATATATATATATTATACAGTATATATATATTTTACATACGTACATAGTATACATATGTGCTATGCCTACACATGTGGATAAAGTGTATGCATATATTGTATATTTAATCACACATCTATGATATGCTCAAAACAGATGTTGTAAATTCAGGATTAAGAGACTTTAAATCGAGATAATACCTGTTGCTAATGACCCCAAGACAACCCTGATATAACACGTGTTTCCTGAGTCGTTTACCGCCTGGATTAAACAGGCATTTAATGGACTTGATCTGCCAAATGGCATTCTAGTTCGTGATTTAACCACATCGTAACAGTGCGTTAAATTGTATTATGTTACACTTAGGCTGTGCATACGTAATCCTAATCCTAGCTTTCAACTCGAGGTCATTCATTTTCCGCAGGTATAATGTGTTATGTTTGGTGTTTAAATACTATTTGTTCGGGCTATATTTTTTTTTTTCGGAGAGTAGGAAGACTTAACTCTCCTCGCTGAATTGTAATGGCTTTTGAATATGTGTTTGTCTTTTTTTTTAAGTTTTCAAATGGAAATTATTAGTTTAAAATAATTCTCTGTAAATCAATTGGGTGTCTGTTTTCCTTTACGTGAGTATCAGTTTTCGTTTGGAGACACACACTCTCCTCTCTCTCTCTCTCTCTCTCTCTCTCTCCTCTCTCTCTCTCTCTCTCTCTCCTCTCTCTCTCTCTCTCTCTCTCTCTCTCTCTCTCTCACACACACATTATGTTCCCACTTCAAAGTTGTTGGGAAATACTTAACTCGATTCAAGTTTTGAACGTCGAACGTAAGGCCAATCATCACTTATGGTGAGAAGGAAGACATACTGCAGTCTGTTCCCTGCTGTAATATGTGACAAAAAAAAAAAAAAAAGTTGACTGGGAGTTCACAGAGTTAACCACACTTTTTAGAGGACGCTGCTGATGGGGAAGGAACCCCCAAGGAATGGTTACTGCTGTGTACCAGAAGGAAGAAGTTCCAGGAAAACCAATTGCACCTCTCTTGAAGATAGGTGATGCTCAGAGTATATTTATCAGGCCATACCATGCAAATGTGCTGCACTGTGAGATGCCAATACCACAGCTTGTGAAAACTAAGGATTTGTTTGAGCTCTTAAAAAGTCAAAAGGGGGAATGAAGCTAAAGTGAGGAGTTTGTGGCAAGTAAATTATAATTATTATTATTATTATTATTATTATTATTATTATTATTATTATTATTTTGCCTGATATTCGGCTTTTTTTATAATATGACGCACAGGTCCTTTGATATTTCAAGGGTTTTTTAGGAGTATACATGCAAAAGCTCTCGGATTCCTAAAAACTCTGACCACATTTACATTTCTTTATCAAGCATCCAAACAAGAATGAGGCACTGCTGTACTGCAGAACACTCATTAGTCATCTCATAATATTACTTTAGCTCACTCGTAGTCTTTGATAGGTCTCTTTTATTTATAATTTGCCAAGAGAACAAACCACTTTGTCACCAGTAAGGAAATCTCATGATCATACCAGATGTCACAACTAGGTTGAATTGTTGCTACTGCTTTATCCGGAATGGTACCACGGGAAATATCAAACAATATTCCAGGCTAGGCAGGATTATCTTGCAGCACGTCACTAACCAATGTTGGAGCTCTACTGCTACTCCCAGAAGTGTTGCATGAGTGGTCAACCTAATTGAATGTGAACATGCATACAAGTCAAGTGAGAAAGCTGGTTGTTGGTAAAGATCTCCCCACTGTCATTTCATTTAACTTGGCTCTTCATGAGAAGGTAGTACAGCTGCTAGAACCCACACCATGCTTGAAATACACAGTTGCCCTACGACTTGGAGCGCTATATGTTGTCATCGCTGCCCTTCACACTCATGGGGCCTCCATGGAAAATTCCGGCAATGATGGTGCGATGGCATCTCTTCTGCAGACATCTCTTCAACAAGCATGTGGTAGAAACATTATGTCCTGAGATTCCATATCCAAGCCAGAGTGTGGGGACGGGCTAGCTTTACTCTGCAGGATCGTCAGTTGGATTTGCTGCAGAATAACTATCTCAAGGAGTCCGAGGAGCAGCTGAAACAAAAGGTACCCTGACACTTGCACGAATTTGTGGCACGCATTGTCACGACTCGAGTCGTGAACTGGCGTGAACTCGTCGTGAACTGGAGTGAACTCATCGTGAACCTGTCGTGACATCGTGGCATGTCGTGACGAGAATTTTGAAATGTTCAAAATTTTGGTCAGGACAAAATTTCGTGAACGCGGCGTGAACTATGCGCGAACTGTTCGTGAACTCGTTGGGACGATGCAGGAAGTGTGCAAACTATGCTAAAACTATGCATGAACTCGGCGTGAACTCGTCGTGCCAGTTCGTGTCAATGTGGACAGGTGAGCTGTGATTCTGAGGTAATTTTTTTTTTTCTTTTGATTTTCCAGTTCGTGCCACAAAATGTCACGACTTGCCACGACAAATTCGTGGCAAAAAGTCGTGCAAGTGTCAGCCTGGCAAAACGATGACAGATGCCCTTCCAGCTCCAAAGACTACCATTTAGATGGCTAGCTGCCAATGTGAAACAGTTTTTCTTTCAGATATTCTAGCAGAACAAAGAACCTACCCTGTGCTGATCTTTGCCAGTGCTGCAGTGAGTGTCAGAATGATGAGGCGACACAGAGCAAGTTTGAAACTGGTGATGATGGTAATGGCGATGATATGAAAAGACTCACTGTTTGCCTAAAGGTTAAACACAATTTTGCCATGAGGAGCATGTCGGTTCTTAATGGACACTAATTTAGTGGAACGCTCATCTCTGATCTATTGCAAAACACTCAATAAAATGAAATATTTCTTGGAAATAAGTTTTTGTTATTGAATCTACCTTATTTATTTTGATACCCGTGGATACCTTCACCATGAAAATGTGGCTTTAGCCTTCAAAATCTTTGTTATAGATTATTTAGAAGCTAAAATATTGACGAAAACCTTTTTTAATAGCAGTATTTTTGTAAGATTTAAGATGGTAACCATTTATAGTAAATATCAGGGTAAATGGAAACTTCTTTTCTGACTGCTCACACAGTTCTTTACAAAATGTATAGTTTTCAAATACTCCACAAAACTTTGGTGAATTTGCATAGTGAACTTAACTATTATTCTTTTAGTCAATTGCATACGAAGGTTTTTACGAGATGTTTTATTATAGTATTTAGAAAGATCATATTGATTTAGGATAAATTCTATTTTAAAATCATCCTGAATTAATTGAACAATAAAATATGATAGCATCACAATGTCCTATTTATTCGCATGTACTACGGCGTACGTATAAACCCAAAAGCATATGAGAGAGAGAGAGAGAGAAAGAGAGAGAGAGAGAGAGAGAGAGAGAGAGAGAGAGAGAGAGAGATAAACATAACTACGATTCTGTCAAACTCAGTCATGCAGACGACAGTAAGGATGGCGTCATAATTTAAAGACCACTATATCATTAATGTTTGGAAAAATGATAGACTATTTGTTCTTTTTATGACCTTAGGTAACATTGGCATTGCTATAAAGTTCCCGAGGATGTTATGAAAGCACAATCTACATACGAACTTCGAGAGAGAGAGAGAGAGAGAGAGAGAGACTAGCGCTCTGTGTCCATTATTGCGTTATTGTGTATCTATTTCCTTTACAATCATTCCTCTCTTTTAGCCCAACATCAGTGTAAAAATAAAAAAATTAAATTATCGGGGGCTTTTACGAAGCAACACGATAAAATGATGTTAGTCACATTTTGAGAACTGGCGTCAAAGCAATACCGTATTCCGTCCTTGGAGAAAGTTTTCTTTGATGATGAGCTACGGCCTTATTGCATTTTGGGGGGTAAAAATGCAATTTTATACTCGGAGGTTAGGAAGGAATGTTTGCTCACTCTGTTTTCCTTTAATTTTTGTGAGTGAGCTGATCGGGGCCTTTGTTTTCGGCATCACACACATGCACGATGTATAAAGATGACTCTCTCTCTCTCTCTCTCTCTCTCTCTCTCTCTCTCTCTCTCTCTCCATGAAATAACATTTATATAGACATCATCTCTCTCTCTCTCTCTCTCTCTCTCTCTCTCTGTCGATGAAATAACATCTATATAGACATTATTCTCTCTCTCTCTCTCTCTCTCTCTCTCTCTCCATGAAATAACATTTATATAGACATCATCTCTCTCTCTCTCTCTCTCTCTCTCTCTCTGTCGATGAAATAACATCTATATAGACATTATCTCTCTCTCTCTCTCTCTCTCTCTCTCTCTCTCTCTCTCCATGAAATAACATCTATATAGACATTATTCTCTCTCTCTCTCTCTCTCTCTCTCTCTCTCTCTGTCCATGAAATAACATCTATATAGACATTGTCTCTCTCTCTCTCTCTCTCTCTCTCTCTCTCTCTCTCCTTTTTTTTCATCCCGATCGTATTTTTTAAATGTTGTTTTCAGGTTCTTCCACCGCTTGAGCACATCACAGGGGGTTAAATGGTGTTGACTCTTTTTGCCGTATGGATTTCAGGAGGTATCTATTTTTGGAAAGCTGGTCTCGGATACGAATGACCCCAGTTTTTACTTGATACACCCGATGTTGAGCTTAACTTATGTTGCACGTGTATGTCTTTATATTTTGAAGCTGGAAGTTATCTCTTCCACATTTAGCTGAACGTTTTTTTTACTTCATGTCCCGAAGATCTGGGATACACAGGTTAATTTGAAGAATTTTTCCTTACTCGTATAAGTTTATTATTCTATTCCTAAGAACAGACATGATAATTTTTAGAAATTTTACTTTTATAACAGAAGGAGATTGCAAGAAAATTTGAATAAACCAGAGGCACTTTTGGTTCGTTAGGTGTCTAATGCCAGGCTGACACTTGCACGACTTTTTGCCACGAATTTGTCGTGGCAAGTCGTGACATTTTGTGGCACGAACTGGAAAATTAAGAAAAAAAAAAATTACCTCAGAATCATAGCTCACCTGTCCACATTGACACGAACTGGCACGACGAGTTCATGCATAGTTTTAGCATAGTTTGCGCACTTCCCGCATCGTCCCGACGAGTTCACGAACAGTTCGCGCATAGTTCACGCCGCGTTCACGAAATTTTGTCGTGACCAAAATTTTGAACATTTCAAAATTCTCGTAACGACATGCCACGATGTCATGACAGGATCTCGACGAGTTCACTCCAGTTCACGACGAGTTCACGCCAGTTCACGACTCGAGTCGTGACAATGCGTGCCACAAATTCGTGCAAGTGTCAGGGTACCTTTACTTGAAGTAGGAGTGGACTAGAGGACGTGAAACTTTTAAGCTCGATGTTTTAATATAGTACAAAATGCGAAGTTGCGCTGAACTTGGGAGTCAAAAATGCCTGTCCTCTTTTATGACTAGGTATTAGTTCAGTTACAAATCCTTCCACGCACCACAAGTTTTCATCGATATAAAATTGGATGAAATCGGGGTCACTCCAACGAATTTGACTTGGAGTATCTTGAATTTATACATACATACATATACCAAGGCACTTCCCCCAATTTTGGGGGGTAGCCGACATCAACAAATGAAACAAAAACAAAAAAGGGGACCTCTACTCTCTACGTTCCTCCCAGCCTAACAAGGGACTCAACCGAGTTCAGCTGGTACTGCTAGGGTGCATTTATGGTATCTATAAATTGTTAATTCAAAAACTACTTTCCAAACTTAATTAAAAGCTTACATTTATCAAGATAGATCTGCAGAACGGCATTCTTTGTTTAACGGACGCTAGCGAAATATTTATCATTCGTACTATAAATTATAGGTTTATTGAGTTTGGCTGAAAATTGTTGAAGATTGATGGAAATGCATTATAGTGATATATTTTGAGTCTGTTGAAACGGAGGTTTTTCCCTATTGAATGAATATTCTGAATGATCTCACTCCAGTAAGTTATGCGTTAGATCTATATTAGATACGTTCTTCCAGATGAATGTATTATTGTATTTTGCGTAAAATTCATGGGCTAATAAATTTATGCTGGTAAATGCGTTATGAAATATAGTGGCACATCAATTCTCATCTATATTTGCATAGGAGTATCCATAAAGTGTAGTCTCTCTCTCTCTCTCTCTCTCTCTCTCTCTCTCTCTCTCTCTCTCTCTCTCTTTTCTGGAACACAGGACTCAGGTCATCATCCACTTCCTTAATCTTTGTCAACATGATAAATTGACTTTTAAGCCTATTTCTAGCAGGTTCTCAAATCGTTCAATTTTGATGTAGGTCGAAATGAGAGCAAAAGGAAAAACATTAATCCTTGTTTTGGGCGAAGTGAAAAAATTCCAGATAAAAGAGAGAAAATTGCGTGAAACAGTGAAACAATTGATATAATTCTTTCAGAAAACTGTGTCGTGTTGAGGCGGAAACTTATTTTTATGCTTTATTTACATGGACAATAAGAGAGTTGTAAGATGTTATTTTCAAAAGAAGTCCCATTTACGTCGGGCGCTGTTATTACGGTGGAAATGGCCTTCAGTTTTATTCCTTTTCCTGGAAGAGTGTTTTCGGTGTTTACAGGCATTCAAGAGCTCCAATGAAAGAATGCAGGTGTTCGAGGCTCTCTCAAGAGCGAACACCTGTTCAAGGGTCTCATTAAAAGAAGGCTCATGTATACAAAACAGGTCATTAGGTCGAGGGTAAGACCGTAAGAAGCTAAATACCATTTTTTTTTTTTTTTTTTTTTTTTTTTTTTTTGCTGGGAAAGGTATTTAACTCATTACTTGATTTGGCATTCATAGTTAACTGAGTTTATCTGCTCATTACATTGGTATAGAAAATTCTCATGAATGAGGTCGTATAGTTCTTCAGTTAATGTGGAATTATTGAATCTAAATTAAATTATATATGCCATTTCTATTCCTAGAGAAAATGTAATAGTGTAAGAAATTATATAATTTCCATAAATATTTGTTTACTGAAAAAAAAGATTTGAGCTCCATTTTAACTTATAATAATCATAACTTGCTACCAGTAGTAGTGGTGAAATATAATTGTTTTTCTTTCGTCTATAAGCGACTGTCACTTTTTTTTTTTTTTTTTTTTTTATTTTTTATTTTTTTTTTTTTTTTTTTTTTTTTTGAAATAAATGATGGCACAGGAATGAAATCCTCTTTCAGCAGTCATCCTCTCGACAGATGAATCGAATATTTTCCTTTTAATTTTTTTTTTCCTCTTTGATTCTTCTCTTCAAAACGAAAAAATATCCCTTTGATGTTCCTAAATATCCCGTCAAAGTTGATGATTGCAGAGAGTCTGCCGTAGTGATATTGATATTTTTTAATCCATGTTTAATGCTGTCTAGTCGTAATGATATGCAATATCGATGCGAAAATAGGCTGAAATTTGTTTACTGTTGGGAAACTTGAAGCAAATTGGAAAAGAATTCGTATATGATTACCAAAGGCCGACTTCATAATATAAACTAGAAAAGCATTCAGAGTGCAGACCTCCGCCAGGACAGATTATTTCTCGAAACCACCGTGACTTTACCAGAATCAATTAATCATTCCGAGCTTTTTACAGAACAGTTTAAAGGTCAAGGTCAAGGTCAAACAAAATATCTAATTCACGTAACCACCCATAAGTTTGGACATCGTTGTCGCAGACTTCAAACTTGGTTCATATTTAAGTGTATGAAAATCCACGCCAATAAATACACGTTAAGACCGAAGGTTAAGGTCTAGTCCAAGGTCAAGGTCAAGCAAAAGTCAAATTCCGGTCATCAACCATACGGGCACATTTTAATCTTAAAGTAATGAAACTTTCAAGGATTTTAAACTTATGTAAAGCGCTGGAAATGATTAAATGATACTGGGAAAGGCACGCTGTTTTCGGAAAAATAAGCTGCTGTGGTGGAGGTCTGCATTCTCAGAGTGCTTTTCTAATTTCTTACATTTCCCCAGCCAATATTTTTCTTCCGAACCAGACTTCCTCTCTAACTGCATAACTATCTGCAATTATCTAGCCTTTTTTTCCATCTATTCTACTCCCCGTCCAATTCGAGCTGCCACCCCTTTAGCTGTCCATCCGCTAAACCCCCTTTCATTCCAATCTATCGATTTGGGAGACTTATCCATGCAACTTTCCATCCCGTCCAGTGCATTAGAGTTTCAGAAAAGTTTTGCCTGGAGTTTTAAAATGAAGAAGTGACTGTATTTTAGCTACGTTGGAATTGTTCTTGGTTTCGTTTCTGAGTCATTTATGTATATATATATATATATATATCATATATATATACATATATATATATATATATATATATGTATGTATGTATGTATATGTGGTTGTGTGTCTGTCATTTCTTCCTCCGTTTGGAACGATACCTCGAGGAAACGCTTTCCTAAATCTTCCTAATTTCTGAAATTGCATCGAAAATGAATATGATTGTAAATGGAAAATTAACTTTGAGAGAAAATAATTTCTATATCAGAATTATTCTTTTTCGTCTGATGGAAGTTCTTGGTTCTTGGTTCATTTTTATAACCAGACTGTATGCCAAATTCTTTGAATATTTACGCCCTCCGTCATATATCTCATTTTATCATTCGTTTCGCTTTCTTAATGCGTCCCCAGCTCGCTTCTCCAGTATTAGAACCACCATGAATAACGTCTTTCTGCTTTGCTGATGTGTATTGGGCTCTAACGATATTCGCAGAGATGAATAGAAGGGGGTTTCGTGTAATGCTGAAAGGGCTTAGTAATGCTTCTTTTTTATCCATTTGCGGTGCGGGGAAATATTCAGATTTTAAGCGACCAGGCTTTCGTTAAGATATTTTTTTTTTCTGGGCGTTACTCGTGAGTGGAAGGAAAACTTTGAAGTCGACGGAAATGTTAGTCGTGAGTGGAAAGAAAAACTTTGAAGTCGACGGAAATGTTACTCGTGA
>NC_090725.1:76557722-76562169 GCF_036898095.1 Palaemon carinicauda
CTGTGAGGAAAGAAATTAAAAAATAAATAAACGTTATAAGAGGTAATGAAAAATTGAAATAAAACATTTTATAAACATTAACAACATTAAAACAGATATTTCATATATAAACTATAAAAAGACTAATATCAGCCTGTTCAACATAAAAACATTTGCTGCAAGTTTGAACTTTTGAAGTTCTACTGATTCAACTACCCGATTAGGAAGATCATTCTACAGCTTGATCACAGCTTGAATAAAACTTCTAGCGTACTGTGTAGTATTGAACCTCTAGATGGAGAAGGCCTGACTTTTAGAATTAACTGCATACCTAGTATTACGAACAGGATGGAACTGTCCAAGAAGATCTGAATGTAAAGGATGGTCAGAATTAAAAAAAAATCTCCCAACATGCATAATGAACTAATTGAACGACGGTGGCAGAGATTAATATCTAGATTAGGAATAACAAATTTGATAGACCGCAAGTTCCTGTGACAATTATCCAATAAACATGTTTGAAGAGGATACTCTTAAATGTCATTTATACTTTTATAAGGAGGAGGACTCTCTCTCTCTCTCTCTCTCTCTCTCTCTCTCTCTCTCTCTCTCTCTCTCTCCTTGAAAATGCATATGCCAATATATGCATGCCCCGGTACCTTTTACCCGAAGTATCACAAGGATTATGCTGGATTTTTTCTTTTTTTTATTTTCTTTTTACAAAAGGCTCGGAAGAGATTTTGCAAAATTAAACTGTTTCAAAGCACGTCCTAAAAATTGACAGATGCTTTATTGCATTTTTACCTCGTTTATTATAACGATGCCAAAAAAAAAAGAAGAAAAAATCCGTGAGCTTGCCAAAAGTATGATGGGTTCTTTATGATCCTTTTTGATTATACAAAAGGGTATTTTGAATAAACATCAAGAATTTACCGTTATCCTATCATTATGAAAAGTAGATGAACATAATTTGATGACTGGTTTTGAAGTTGAGTAGACATTTAGTTTACTACTGTAAGAATTTTTATACTCATACTAATTTGGAGGCTGTCCCTCTTTAAAAACGAGTCTGAATATTAAAACTAAATGTGAAAAATTATCTTATGAGGGGGTTATAAAACTGTTCCACCTCTCTCTCTCTCTCTCTCTCTCTCTCTCTCTCTCTCTCTCTCTCTCTAGATTATGTCTTTAAATATTTTTTGGGATTATATGCATGTTTCAGAGAGAGAGAGAGAGAGAGAGAGAGAGAGAGAGAGAGAGTGAGGTGGAGGTGGGGGTGAAAATTAAATTCTAATACCTTCATAGGTCGAGAGAGAGAGTGATGGGGTGGGTAGGGGGTATTTTTCTTATTTTCCACCCTTTGGACGTTACTTTATTCTGCTTATAAATCACTTTTGCATTTTTACGATGGTCTAGTTTATTTCCAATGTTTATAGAAGAGGCTGTCAACGTAGGTAAATGGAAGAGGAACCAACCGACTAACTGGATTGGTTTGGTCGAATGGAGGCGAAGGGTGGCACAATTTGAAAGTGGCAAGAGAGCTAATGGCTGAAATGGATTGGCAATCCCGAACACTTTTAATAGATGGAGAGATTTAGAAGTTAAGAAAACTAATTTGAATACTGAAGGGAACTAATGGTAGACAGGATCTGGGATTTAAATGGTTGACAAGATTTGGAAACAAGGGAAATGATCTTTGGAAACTGAAGGGGAATGATCTTTGGAAACTGAAGGGGAATGATCTTTGGAAACTGAAGGGGAATGATCTTTGGAAACTGAGGGGGAATGATCTTTGGAAACTGAAGGGGAATGATCTTTGGAAACTGAAGGGGAATGATCTTTGGAAACTGAAGGGGAATGATCTTTGGAAACTGAGGGGGAATGATCTTTGGAAACTGAAGGGGAATGATCTTTGGAAACTGAGGGGGAATGATCTTTGGAAACTGAAGGGGAATGATCTTTGGAAACTGAAGGGGAATGATCTTTGGAAACTGAAGGGGAATGATCTTTGGAAACTGAAGGGGAATGATCTTTGGAAACTGAGGGGGAATGATCTTTGGAAACTGAAGGGGAATGATCTTTGGAAACTGAAGGGGAATGATCTTTGGAAACTGAAGGGGAATGATCTTTGGAAACTGAAGGGGAATGATCTTTCGACACTTTGTTGATGAAGCTTTTGGGTTTGATGGTAAACAGCATTGGGCTTTGGAATGTTGATCCTTTTAAATTGGGGAATTTGAGGTTAGCAAAAGTGCAGAAATACTTTTTTATGGATAGATATCAGAGCGAAATTCTTGCCTTTCCAATGTTATTTCTTTTACTTATTCTCTATACCAAAGATTTAAAATGCCAAGGATACACATACATATATACACACACACGCACACACATACATATATACACATATATACACGCATATGTGTGTGTATATATATATGTATGTATATATATATATATATATATATATCTGTATACATTCATACATAAACGCATATTTATATACGAACATGTACCTTTACATGTACACCGAAAAGCAGGTGCACTCACACTAACACACAGACATATTTATATGTTGAAATATATATATACATATATATATATATATATATATATATATGTATATATATCTATATATATAAATGGTTATACTTCTAAGGTTATTTTCTCTCTCTCTCTCTCTCTCTCTCTCTCTCTCTCTCTCTCGTCAATGCACTTTTTCATAAAAAAAAATCCTTTTTATGTATTTCCCCCAAAACAATTTGGTTACCGAAACTTTCATGTGTGTCTTTCATAGTATTTACTTCCTTTCGCTCAGTTTATCATCGAGATTTGCTCTGTAAATATTCCCTCTCGTATTTTTGAGGTAGGAAGGAGAGAGAGAGAGAGAGAGAGAGAGAGAGAGAGAGAGAGAGAGAGAGAATGAATATGCTTTTAAGTGTATTGACGCATGATTGATCTCCTGCTATAGATATGGAAATGGGAAAGTGGAGGAATGAGAGAGAGAGAGAGAGAGAGAGAGAGAGAGAGAAAGGGGATACAGTTAGTGTTATGATAGGAGGAGAAATGAAAGGGTGGAAAATCCCCCTAGTGTTTTTTAATCTAGTCATGCAATAGAGTGCAGTGATTTACCAACAATGTGAGGAATGCAAAATATTAAAGGCCATTCTCGTTTAAAACACGATTCTAAATTTATGGAGTTCATTTTCCTGATGTTAGGGCCAACCGACATCATTTTTTTGCGTTTATATGTTTTCAGTTTTTAAGGGACACTTTTTTTTTTTTTTTTTTTTTTTTTTTTAAATCGGAAATGTGCTATATACATTACGAGAAAAAATGGCAAAGCCATATATAGCTTATGATTTATCATTTCTCGAAGTTTAAAATTATAAGATAATTTTTTCGCTTACATACGTTTTCAGTTTTTTTTTTTTTTTTCAATCCGGAATGCGTTATATAAATTACGAGAGAAAATGTCAAAGCCATTTATAGCTTATGATTTATTACCATTTCTCGAAGTTTAAAATTATAAGAACGTACGTAATATGCGAATTATCACATAAAGCCTGTTTCCTTGTACTCCAGTGATAGCATAAAAGCTTTACTCTTCCAAGGTCCTGGGGTTTGTTAACGTTGGTACATGTTCAATTATACCTCTATTGAATCTAGTACTAAGTTATGTACCTGGCAGTTAGTGAACTCAGCAGGATTTATATCTATGCTGGGAAAAGTATATATATAATTATATAATATATATATATATAGTATAATATATATGGTATACTGTATATATATATTTTATATATATAATTATATATATGTGTATGTTGTGTGTACATATGTGTATAAATATGTGTAGACATGTGTATATATATATATATATATATACAGTAGTATATATATTATTTTATGTAAATTTGTATATATATACACACATTTATATGTGTATATTTATATATATATAATATGTATATATATGTGTGTGTGTATAATGTGTATAAATAGATAGATAGAGAAAATAAACATTAACAGACTAATAGACATAATTTGTGTACTTTAGTGAGCTTAGTTGAAGATGTGATTAGAATAAAGGGAACATTGGATAAAATGCTCACATCGGTATGAAAACACTCTCTCCCTCTGATGTATATACATATATAAATGTATATATGCAAATATATATACATATATATATATATATATATATATACACGTATATATATATATATACACATATATATATATATATATATGTATATATACATATATATACGTGTATATATATATATATATATATATACATATATATATATATATATATATAGCCTTGTAGATTTTTATGGTAGGAGAGTTTAGTCTATACTCATAGCAAACCAACGTAATATGGGTGGCATATATATATATATATATATACATATAATATTATATATATACTGTATATATATGTATGCTGTAGAAATGTTTATTTATT
>NC_090725.1:76567669-76580169 GCF_036898095.1 Palaemon carinicauda
AGTATGAACGAATGTTTTCAAATAGATTATGAAATCTTACACCTCCTTTTCTGTAAATGATCACCTGGGCATTATGGCGAATAGGTATTAGATTTAAATGGAAGTAATCCATTATCAATAAAATGACAATTATCCTTTTTCGTATTCTTGATTTTATAGTTCTCTAAACAATTTAAGACATACGAGTGTTTTTATTACTTGATAAGAAACTAACCACCTCCAACAATTTAAGACATACGATTGTTTTTATTACTTGATAAGAAACTAACCACCTCCAACAATTTAAGACATACGATTGTTTTTATTACTTGATAAGAAACTAATCACCCCCAACAATTTAAGACATACGATTGTTTTTATTACTTGATAAGAAACTAACCACCTCCAACAATTTAAGACATACGATTGTTTTTATTACTGATAAGAAACTCTTAACAATTTAAGACATACGATTGTTTTTATTACTTGATAAGAAACTAACCACCCCCAACAATTTAAGACATACGATTGTTTTTATTACTTGATAAGAAACTAACCACCCCAACAATTTAAGACATACGATTGTTTTTATTACTTGATAAGAAACTAACCACCCCCAACAATTTAAGACATACGATTGTTTTTATTACTTGATAAGAAACTCTTAACAATTTAAGACATACGAGTGTTTTTATTATTTGATAAGAAACTCTTAACAATTTAAGACATACGATTGTTTTTATTACTTGATAAGAAACTCTTAACAATTTAAGACATACGAGTGTTTCTATTATTTGATAAGAAACTAACCACCCCCAACAATTTAAGACATACGATTGTGTTTATTACTTGATAAGAAACTCTTAACAATTTAAGACATACGATTGTTTTTATTACTTGATAAGAAACTCTTAACAATTTAAGACATACGATTGTTTTCATTACTTGATAAGAAACTCCTAACAATTTAAGACATACGATTGTTTTTATTATTTGATAAGAAACTAACCACCCCCAACAATTTAAGACATACGATTGTTTTCAGTACTTGATAAGAAACTAACCACCCCCAACAATTTAAGACATACGATTGTTTTTATTACTTGATAAGAAACTCTTAACAATTTAAGACATACGAGTGTTTTTATTATTTGATAAGAAACTAACCACCCCCAACAATTTAAGACATACGATTGTTTTTATTACTTGATAAGAAACTCCTAACAATTTAAGACATACGATTGTTTTTATTACTTGATAAGAAACTCCTAACAATTTAAGACATACGAGTGTTTTTATTATTTGATAAGAAACTAACCACCCCCAACAATTTAAGACATACGATTGTTTTTATTACTTGATAAGAAACTAACCACCCCCAACAATTTAAGACATACGAGTGTTTTTATTATTTGATAAGAAACTAACCACCCCCCAAATAAGAGGACCCGCTAAACAACAAATCCTGGTTTGTTACTCCCCAAATAAGAGGACCCGCTAAACAACAAATCCTGGTTTGTTACTCCCCAAATAAGAGGACCCGCTAAACAACAAATCCTGGTTTGTTACTCCCCAAATAAGAGGACCCGCTAAACAACAAATCCTGGTTTGTTACTCCCCAAATAAGAGGACCCGCTAAACAACAAATCCTGGTTTGTTAATCCCCAAATAAGAGGACCCGCTAAACAACAAATCCTGGTTTGTTACTCCCCAAATAAGAGGACCCGCTAAACAACAAATCCTGGGTTTGTTACTCCCCAAATAAGAGGACCCGCTAAACAACAAATCCTGGTTTGTTACTCCCCAAATAAGAGGACCCGCTAAACAACAAATCCTGGGTTTGTTAATGAACCTGAGTAACCGCGCACATCCCTCGTCTTGTAGAGCATATTTGAAGAGATAGAACTGTATCGAATTAATTAAGGCACCCGCTCTCATACGGGGAACTTTGAAATTCTCTCGGAGCCAGTTCTGTCGGGGGTTAGGCTGGTTGGCTGTTGATGAATCAACGCTTGATTAGTTCACTGCAAAGTAAAGAGCCGACGACAATTCATACATCCACAAGGAATGATGACTCATCTAGCTATCACGAGAACGGGACTGGAATGGGAATGAAGAGGGGGAAAGAAGTTTCTGAGGGAGAGGGGTGAAGAGGTTGAGTGCGAAGGGAAAGGAGAGGAGTGAAGAGGTGGGGCAAAAGGGAAGCCGAGGGAAGAAAGAATGGATGGGTTGAGAGAGGATGATTTAGGTAGTTGAGAAGGAAAAGGGGACGAAGTGAAGGGACGGGAAAAGGCTTAGATTGACTGAAAAGGAGAAGGCAGAGAGATGGAAAAGGATTGGAGTAAATAAGCAAAAAGATGTGGAAGGAAAGAAAGTGTAAAAATACAGCACAGAATAGGTAAACTGGAAATAGAATGAGGAGACAATAAGAGAGAGACACGGAATTTTCGGGAAGAAGAAAGTTTTGTTTTGTTTTGTTTTAGGGGTTTATTTCTCGCCCTCCACCAAACGCTAAAGGTCTGTTCAGGCGGGCTTTGGTGTGTGAAAAAATAATTTCTTTCCAGTTAATATTTTGCTCTGTATTTTTATCAGTTATTTCGCTAGCATTTGTATTCAGGCTTAATAGTTTTCAGGTCACTATTATAACACTTTCTAAAAAGATAAGTCTTCAGGTTTTTCTTGAAAGAGATGGGGAGATGAGAAAAAAATGTTTGAATGATAGGTGTAAATTGAGAAATCTATGTCTTACAATAAATTCAAATTTGCCACAGCAGAGGAAATAAGCAGCCGGGCTGAAAAGATATTCAAAGTTAATTGAGTTATGTTGTAAACTTTAGGAAAAACAGGCTGGTGTTAAGTGAAAACAAGGCTGAGCACCTCTACCTAAACGGTCCCTTCTCTCCGGAAGTTACTTAACCGATTTTTCCCAAAATCTGATAACTTGTTGACGTTAACGAGCCTCCACTAAAAAAAAAAAAAAAAAATTCGAGTTTTTGCATATTATTGCCAACATGCTGAGAAACATACAAACACTAATTAAACATACCCGCATTGGCAGAGGTAATTTATCTTGTGTACATCACTCTTGTTCTGAATTAAAATTCAGATTTTGCAGCTTTAAACCTTTAGTGTGTTCGCGTTAGCTTTAGTCTAGGGTAATTAATAATTAATATTTATGAGGAAGCCGAGTTTATACTTAATTAGTTTGTTGAACGATGTGTGTGTGCTTGTTTGTTGACCAGGCGACTATATTCGTAGAGAAAATTAACAATGTCCTTCCCTGAAGGTCGTATATATCATGGTAGTGTGTTTTCTCTTTCGTCTTCCATTTACTGCACGTGAAACCTCGAAATAGATATATTTCTCTCAAATTATTTTACAATAATATATATATATGTATATATATATATATATATATATATGAATAAATATTATATATATATATATATATATATATATATATGAATCTAATGTATATACTTACTGTATATATATATATATATATATATATATATATATATATATATATATATATATATGTATATGTATATACACACATATATATATATGTATATATACACACATATATATATATGTATATATATATATATATATATATATGTTTATATATATGGACAGTATATACTGTATATGTATGTATATATATATACATGGACAGTATATACTGTATATGTATATATATATATATATATATATATATATATATATATATATATATATAGTATATAGCATGTAATATATCAATCACGTTTCTCAGAAGTACACTAGTTTCCAGATACGTTTTGAAAATGTTTACCGATACTATATTTACCTCGGCTTGTTTATAATTGCTGGTCGCGAAAATCTTGTTAATTAATTTAATTTTTGAATTACTTTGGTTAATACTTTAAATTTTATATCATATTGCCTTGGATGGTGCAAATGTTACTACTGATATACTTCACTTCCAGTATCTTCCGTATTCACTTCTATTGCATAATGGCAGATAACATACGTGAAATTTGAACTTGCTAATATCTTCTCTCATTGCTTGTTCGCCAATGAGTGGGGGGTGGGGGGTGGGGGTGGGGGAAGGGAGGTTTAGTAAATATTGTCCTCTGACCCCAAGAGTTAAGTAAACAAGGCTCTGAAATCCGTTTTAATGAAGATATGGACAATACATCCCCGAGTTTACTAATTACTATATTGTATTGAGCTGAGGAATAAGAAGGAAGGAGTGTAGAGGTAATGATCCCTCTCTCTCTCTCTCTCTCTCTCTCTCTCTCTCTCTCTCTCTCTCTCTCTCTCTCTCTCTCTGACACCCAACTTCTACATAATAATAAGAATAGGGAAGTGGGGAATATGGGGAAAGGAAGAGTACCCCTGGATACAATCCAGTTTATAGCTCTAAGGCAGGTACTCGGTATGGGAAAGATTAAGGAAATAGGGAGAAAGAGAAGTACAGGAGAAGAATAAAAGAGAGGGGCAGACCCTCTTGCGATATTAGGGAATTGGTATTATTATTGACAGTAAGTCGCTTGTAACGATATTTGAAAAAAATAGTAAACACTCAAAATTTCGATATATATGCAAACAAATAGGCTGGTGTTCTCAATGGTAACATTATGGCGTGGGTCAGAACTTTATTTTGGTAATCATAAAACACTTACTAAACTTATATAATTTATTTCATAGTTTTTTTTTTAAACATATAATTTATTTCATAGTTTTTTTTTTAAACATTCGTTAGTGAGGGGTGAAGAAATCAAAACATGCCCCCTCTCTTAATAAGTACACGAACCAGAGCCTAATAAAGAATGTACATTTTCCAAATGTCAATTTGCATTTGAAGAGGAATGTTTATTATTTGTTGGTGCCAGAAGGTGCCTTCCCGAGTTTTGCTTGTTGTTTTTTAAGGAAATTATGAGATTGAGGGCTTTTGTTTAATTCCCAACTGACGCTGACACCGACTGGCTCTTAATGTCAGCAGGTAGGGACGTTCGGAAGTCGAACTACAGACTTTGCTAAAAAAAAAAAAAAAAAACGAACTACCTGCACTATTATTATTATTATTATTATTATTATTATTATTATTATTATTATTATTATTATTAGAATGTACTCCTCCGACTTCTAGGTCCTTTCTCAGGAAAATGAGGTAGAAATTGCAGTTAACATTTTTAATATTTGTGTGAATTTCGAGTAATACATCTGATATTTTCCGATTTTGGGTATGACCAAGTTTCCCAGTCTCCAACTTTCTGCTTGAGAAAGTTCTTAGCATGAGAATGATCTCATTAGATGCGAATTAAAACTTTTTTCTTAAAGGAAAGAAAGATTTTTTCATTAAAAGGAGTCACGGCATGATATGTCTTAAATGATGTTATTTGTTTATTACATTCGTTATTTCGAAACAGTTCCCGTCCTGATATGCAACAAACATTCTCTCTCTCTCTGTCTCTCTCTCTCTCTCTCTCTCTCTCTCTCTCTCTCTCTCTCTCGTACTGGATCTTGCAGCCCGTAATCTCTCTCTCTCTCTCTCTCTCTCTCTCTCTCTCTCTCTCTCTCTCGTACTGGATCTTGCAGCCCGTAATCTCTCTCTCTCTCTCTCTCTCTCTCTCTCTCTCTCTCTCTCTCTCTCTCTCTCTCTCCTGTTGTTGTTTTAGCTTGTCCTTCTCAGGTACTGGATCTTGCAGCCCGTAATATCTCTCTCTCTCTCTCTCTCTCTCTCTCTCTCTCTCTCTCTCTCTCTCTCTCTGTTTGTCAACTTAGTCTGAGAATCTTCCTCCAAAGTCGGATGTATAAATACAATGTAATAATACGCCTTCTTCATCAACATTCTCGTTATTATCATCGTCATTTTGCTCTTGAAACTCACGCTCAGTATTCGCTAGAGTCTAGTCCGGCCATGAATATCAATGAGGTGAGAGAGCCCTGTCTAGACAAGCGGCTTGTTAGGTATTATCATCTACTGGTATGCAAGATGTGTGGCTTATCTAGTTATTTTCTCTGGAATTTGGAATAATATCCTGAGATATGAGAAAAGTTAAAGGCTAGACGATTTCTTTCACTGACGTAGTGAAAAATAAGTAGGATAATGGAAGATAGGAATATGGAGTGGAAACGTTTCCTAGATTTTGGGAAATCGGATGCGGAAGTGCGAGTTCGTTTGTTCGTTTCAACTTTTCTTTCTAATATTCACTGCAGTATTTGGCAATGTTTGGATGAGATGTTGACAGTTTCATGGATGTGAGGGGCAAATTGTATATAGGAATGGATAATGATTGACGGCTCAAAATAGGGAATGAAATTGTTGATTTAATGATAAGGTCAACAATGGAAGTGAGAGGCAAATTGTATATAGGAATGGATAATGATTGACGGCTCAAAATAGGGAATGAAATTGTTGATTTAATGACAAGATCAACAATGGATGTGAGAGGCAAATTGTATATAGGAGTGGATAATGATTGACGGCTCAAAGTAGGGAATGAAATTGTTGATTTAATGATAAGGTCAACAATGGATGTGAGAGGCAAATTGTATATAGGAATGGATAATGATTGACGGCTCAAAGTAGGGAATGAAATTGTTGATTTAATGATAAGATCAACAATGGATGTGAGAGGCAAATTGTATATAGGAATGGATAATGATTGACGGCTCAAAGTAGGGAATGAAATTGTTGATTTAATGATAAGGTCAACAATGGATGTGAGAGGCAAATTGTATATAGGAATGGATAATAATTGACGGCTCAAAATAGGGAATGAAATTGTTGATTTAATGATAAGGTCAACAATGGATGTGAGAGGCAAATTGTATATAGGAATGGATAATGATTGACGGCTCAAAGTAGGGAATGAAATTGTTGATTTAATGATAAGGTCAACAATGGATGTGAGAGGCAAATTGTATATAGGAATGGATAATGATTGACGGCTCAAAATAGGGAATGAAATTGTGAGTTTAATGATAAGGTCAACACTTCCTATATTTAACTTATAATTGCATTATTTATTTCTTTCTGCCCAAGGTGAAGCCGTTAGAACTGGCAAATTAAGACTGAGTGATGTTACAGCCAAAACAGAAAACAGTGAATTATTCTCCTCCCCCTAAGTCTTCCGCTTTGTTAAACTTGATGAATTTTTATGTCCTCCAAATGAATGATAACTCCTCCTCACACTCCTCCTCCTCCTCTTCTCCCCAAGACCCTTTGGGTCCAAGGAAGTCCTTGAAAAAGTATCAAGTGTTCATTATATATTTAGTCGATAGGACCTATCATCAGCATCATCATCATCCTGATATTTTGCTAACAATGCCAATGAAAACCGGATGGGTGGGGATCCCATATGGGGGAAGCGTAGATCCACAAGGGAAGATTAATGGTTTATTGCAAGATTATTCGAAACCCCTTTGTCGTCTCAGCGCGGGAAGATACCCGTCCGCTATTTTTAACTCTTCGCAATATAATGATCATGAAATTGCGGATTTTATTTGGGAGGTGGTGGGGGTGTGTTGTTAGGGGGAGGACCTGCACTGGCATCATTAGTGGATATTGAAGATTTATTATGATCAAAGTTTTTGTTATGGCGGAGCTCTGTCGTCGAGGATCCGCCGGAACGGGGAGATAATGATTACAAAAATGTCTGGCGGAATGACAGTTTTATTTTCTACATTTAACAAATTTCGTTCAGTTTACATTATGGGTGTTTTGTTTTATGGCCCACACAACTTTCTAATATAGAAAAAAAAAACTGGCTCATTACAAGGTCTCTTTCCAGCGGGATTTTCTACCATACAGGGATAACCCTTGGGCACACTTCTATCTAGTTTCCCTTCCTCTTGTTTTGTTAAAGTTTTTTTTATAGTTTTTATAGGAAATATTTTTTTTTAATGTTACTATACTTAAAATATTCTACTTTTCTTTATTTCCTTTCCTCACTGGGCTATTTTCCCTGTTGGGGCCCCTGGGCTTATAGCATCCTGCTTTTCCAACTAGAGTTGTAGCTTAGCATTTAATAATAATAATAATAATAATAATAATAATAGTTCTTATTCAGGTTTGGGATAGATGTAAAGATTGCGTCAGATATCTCCTTTTATAACAAATACAAGGGAACGAAAGTACTTAATTGGAAGATGTTTCGTGTGCGTGTTCTCTTTCCTTCTCTTTCTAATCAGATTTATAGATTTGGAAGGAGAGGTAAAAGACACCATGCTCTGTTATTATTATTATTATTATTATTATTATTATTATTATTATTATTATTACTGTCCAAGCTACAACCCTAGTTGGAAAAGCAAAGTGCTATAAGCCCAGGGGCTCCAACAGAGAAAAATAGCCCAGCGAGGAAAGGAAATAAGGAAATAAATAAATGAAGAGAATAAATTAACAATAAATCAATCTAAAAAAAGTAACGTCAAAAACAGGTATGTCCTATATAAACTATTAACAACGTCAAAAACAAATATGTCATATATAAACTATAAAAAGACTCATGTCCACCTGTTGTTTGTTACCAGGTTAAACACGACCACTAAGCTAATATCTAATTATCCAAACGTAACACCTCTGAAGATTAATCTTGGGAAAAACATCGTAGAATAAGGAGAATTACAATATTTGATATATCAAAATTCATATCCAGGGTTGCCAAGAGCGAGGAGGCGCCAGATTGCTTTCCAAGAATTTCTGGCGAAGATTAAAGCGAAAAGGGAGAGCATCAAAGGACGTTGTGTTCACCTTAAGTCAACGAAGAAAGATTAAAATTCGTCCAAAAATTATAAAGTCGGATAATGTTAGTGCTTTTATTACGTTCCGTTTGAAGATGAAACATAAATGGTTTATTGTAGCCTGTTAACAATTATGAAACAGAATATGAACTAAGCTGGATATGCTTCTGGTGCAATTTAGTCGGTTGTCAGTTAAAAAGGGAAATTATACTTATTTTAAGATATATATATTCTTTTCTCCAAAATGATCAAGTATTGACGTGAGTTCTAAAATGGATCCTTTTCTTCTTTCTCATAAATGGCCGTATATCGGAGATACATTATAGCTCAGTGCTGAAAATGTTTTACTCACACTTCCATATTTATAGGGCAGTAATTAAAAAACATTTTTTACTCGCATGGTGGCTCAAATCTCATACGTAATACTTAAAGTTTGAAGCGGGGGGGAATTAGCAGACACTTTTTTTTACGAAAGTTATAAGTTTAAATTATAAAAATATGTACACAGTACACTCAAATGTACATGAAAATCCGTATATCTAAAAGTTCAATGTGACCAGATGTTACCCTTGGTTCCCGTTTCTCTCTCTCTCTCTCTCTCTCTCTCTCTCTCTCTCTCTCTCTCTCTCTCTCTCTCTCCATGATATTGTTCCGTTTCCTTTAGACCCCGTCGACCTTCACAAGAAATAGTCTCTGTTTACACTCATACGAAAATCTAGGGAGAAAAAAGCATATATTGGGCGTAACGATTTCAGGTGACTGCACAACCCTCCTCATACATCACCATCAATCTCATAACCGTTTCCTCGTGGCTAGATAAGAATGGGATTTCGTAAAATCCTAAATTCCCTTAGTAGAAAGAGGTTTTACTTTGTGGCATCTTTCCTCTGAGTCGAATTCTTACAATAAGAAGATGCTTTAGATGAGATCTCTTTATTATTATTATTATTATTACTATCCAAGCTACAACCCTAGTTGGAAAAGCAAGATGCTATAAGCCCTGGGGCTCCAACAGGGAAAATAGCCCAGTGAGGAAAGGAAATAAGGAAATAAATAAATGAAGAGAACAAATTAACAATAAATCATTCTAAAAAAAGTAACAACGTCAAAACAGACATGTCATATATATACTATTAACAACATCAAAAACAAATATGTCATAAATAAACTATAAAAAGACTCATGTCCGCCTGGTCAACAAAAAAGCATTTGCTCCAACCTTGAACTTTTGAAGTTCTACTGATTCAACTACCCTATTAGCATGACATAATAGATGTGTTCATTTATAGATGTTAGTTACATGTGTATATAGAAAACACGTGTATACTTGTACACATATGGTACATTTATTTCATACAGCATGAATTTTGGTAATTGGGTATGAATATATTCAATTCATTAATAACAAAAAATAATGTTACTGTTGGAATATATTTGGTATCCATCATTTTTAGGTTCCTAATTTTGCATAAAAATTCAAGTTTGCACAAGTACAGCATCAATTTCCTTTATTTAACAGTTGGATTTTGAAAATTGTGGAAAGTTATTACTTCACTTTAATGGTGAAAAAATAAAAAAAGTATTGCTGTGAAATTCCTGTTCGGATTTATTACCTTTTTTTTCGAAACTCCTCCAAATTTAGTACATAAAATGGAAATAAGATTACATAGGTTTGGTGTACGGGGAAAAAAATGGATAAGGGTCGGAAGTGAAAAACCATTGGATTCCTATACGTGGAAAGGGGTAGGCGATTTAGTTAGCGTTAGTTCGAAAGTTGAAAGGGGAACCCCCAACCTTTTTTATTAAAAGAGGAGAGGAGAAGGGGGCACAAGCTTCGTTTTCACTATAGTCCATTTCTTTTAGCGATGCATATTTGCACCGCCTCGCGGCGGTGCCCTTTTAGCTCGGAAAAGTTTCCTGATCGCTGATTGGTTAGAATTATCTTGTCCAACCAATCAGCGATCCGGAAACTTTTCCGAGCTAAAAGGGCACCGCCGCGAGTCGGTGCAAATATGCATCGCTAAAAGAAATGGACTATAACATGTTAAGGTTGTTTGTATTGTGACTTCATGCTGTAGGGAAATGTGCGGGTACATAGAATTGTTAATCGCGAAATAACGCTTGCAATTATTTTTTGTAAAGCATTCATGATAATATTTCTTAGATTAGTAGTGAAACAGTCAGGGACAGTGTTGCTAGATATGGGAATTTATCCCTAGATTTGAGGATTTTTGGTGTCTGATGGGGTATTCTGTATAAATTTCTATGAAGAAAGAAACAAAGATAATAAACCTTTATATTGTTGCAATGAGTTTACTTGCACTAACGTGAAGTATAGTGAGCAATTTCTATGTTAGCAAAGCCTACAAGATCAGAAGAATATATATATTTGTGGAAATAGGGATTTTTGGGTTGGTTTGGGGAATCTTTATAATGAGTTTTGGGGATTTTAACACTAACCCACCTGGCAACACTGGTCAGGGACACATTGTTTTGATAGAGGAGCACTATTTTTATCATATTTTGAGCCGTATAGGGAATCGTTGTAGATATTGAACTTTTAAGCTTTTATTTTTTTTTATTTTTAAGAATTTGTATGTAAGACTACCTCTCCGTCATCGATGGCTTCTGATCTAAAAATGAAGAAATGTTTGGAAGATTTTCACTCTTTCTCGATCAGTCTATCTCATAGTGTCAGCCGCCTCTGCTGTCTGCATTGCTCGATGCCCAAGATAGTGTTTTTACTTCCTGTGGTAAAGGATGGACATGTATATAAGATGAACTGAAAGTGCCATGGTTTTCTACACACACACACACACACAATCCAGCATTTGACCAAGTAACAAATACGGGTATATCTACCTCCCCTAGTCCTACTTCTGCCCCTTCAGGTGGCCCCACTCTCTTAATCAATGTTACTTTCTCTCCGCTCACAGTTGTATCTCTTTAGGCATCATAAAATTAAGTATTTTCATACCATTTGCATTTTATCATCTTGACCGTTGGTAACACAGTTTGTTGCATTCAATACATCATATCGCATGTACCACTTTACTTCTCTTTGAGCATCCCGACAAGTACTTGCTTTCAGTATGTCTTAAGACCTGCTTATTTGGTATACATACTTTCATATCTTTTGCGAAAAATATCATTTTTGTACACTTAATACACCATTCTTCGTGTTCTTTTGCTATCTATCCTGCTGTAAGTACTGTTTTTCTTACTATTAATTTCCATCAATTTTACAATAAACTGTCTATTACTCTGGCCAGTATTTCCATCAATTTTACAGTAAACTGTCTATTACTCTGGCCAGTATTTCCATCAATTTTACAATAAACTGTCTATTACTCTGGCCAGTATTTCCATCAATTTTACAATAAACTGTCTATTACTCTGGCCAGTATTTCCATCAATTTTACAATAAACTGTCTATTACTCTGGCCAGTATTTCCATCAATTTTACAATAAACTCTCTATTACTCTGGCCAGTATTTCCATCACTTTTACAATAAACTGTCTATTACTCTGGCCAGTATTTCCATCAATTTTACAATAAACTGTCTATTACTCTGGCCAGTATTTCCATCAGTTTTATAATAAACTCTCTATTACTCTGGCCAGTATTTCCATCAATTTTACAATAAACTGTTTATTACTCTGGCCAGTATTTCCATCAATTTTACAATAAACTGTCTATTACTCTGGTCAGTAGTTCCATCAATTTTACAATAAACTGTCTATTACTCTGGCCAGTATTTCCATCCATTTTACAATAAACTATC
>NC_090725.1:76588504-76611004 GCF_036898095.1 Palaemon carinicauda
TATATACACGCGTATATATATATATATATGTATATATATATATATATATATATGTATATATATATATATATGTATATATATATATATATATATATGTGTGTGTGTGTGTGTGTGGATGGTGTTTGTGTATGTATTGATTGGTATATATATATATATATATATATGTATATATACATATATATATATATATGTGTGTGTGTGGATGGTGTTTGTGTATGTATTGATTGGTATATTGATAACCATTATGCATTATATTCATGTTCTCATTTTTAACATATTGTTTTTTAACAAATAGTGTATCATATTTAAGTGAATTGTAGTCAGCGTTTCATATTTTAGTGGGGAAGTATTTGAAGGATTGCTTTCAGGCTGGAAATAACATTTCTGTAACTTAGGTTTTTTTTTTTTTTTTTTTTTTTTTTTTAACTGATATTGTTACCGATTTCACCTGTAATCAAATTCATTTATTTCTGTGCCTTATCTTCAACTCAGGTGTTAATTGACTATTATCAGCGAATTTAAATGAAAAATCACTTTTATGCCTTGTTAGGCTGGGAGGAACGTAGAGAGTAGAGTCCCCTTTTTTGTTTTTGTTTCATTTGTTGATGTCGGCTACCCCCCAAAATTGGGGGAAGTGCCTTGGTATATGTATGTATGTATGTACAAAATGGAGCAAAAATTAGATATTTTTTCGACAATGTAAAAAAATTAAATGCAAAACATGAACATTCAATAACATTTTTTTTTTTTTTTTTAGATATGCCTTTTGACACAGAGAAGCGGAAAAAATATAATTTTTCTTTGCCATTGAATGTTTCATTTAATAGTATCGAAAAAAAAGTATTGGCCCAGCTCGATTACTCTTTATGTTAGTTTTCTGGATTTTATAGTATTTTTCATTAGTTTTCCGAGAACTTGAAATTTTATAAATATCAGGAGTTTTATTTTCCAATCAATGAAATAAAGAAAGCACGTGGATTTATTTTAGGAGTATATTTCTCTCTCTCTCTCTCTCTCTCTCTCTCTCTCTCTGTATATATATATATATATATATGCGTTTGTGCATGCGTATTTTGAGGCCTGTATATGCATATAGATGCACACATGTATGTGTGCATATATATATATATATATATATGGGTAATATGATCCACACGCGAGATTGAATACAAATTTTTGCATGCAATAAAAGGGGTACCTCCAAAGCTCATTCATGTATGTACTGTATACGCAACTTTAAAGGATTTGGTAATGAATACTCGTGAGAATTATGTGCAGCCTTTCATTTCACCAGTATTGCTTCTTATATATGTTACGCAAAATGTGGATAATTGCCAAATGTGTACATTTTGCAATTAATTTTGCCTATTGTGTACAATTTGCAGGCACCAAGCGCTGGAAATTGTACACAATAGGCAAAATTAATTGCAAAATGTACACATTTGGCAATTATCCACATTTTGCGTAACATATATAATATACATTGTATGTATATATTTTATATATATATATATTATATATATATAATATATATATATATATATATATATATAACATGAATATGCATGCTCCGTTACGATATAGATATGTTTGTTCAGTTTTTCTAGTTGATAATGTTCTTTTGAACTTTGAACGTCTTATTACTCTGTAAGCTCTTATGTTAATTGAATCAGATATATTTCAAATAGTTGAAAGACTCAAACCCCTGATTGTAAAACTTTTAATGTTTTTTCCCCCTTTAGGTCTGAGCTGTATATGGCTATTAAACTGCCCGTCACGTCGGGCCTCACATGAAAGGAATGAAAAAAAACAAACGAAAAAGAAATTAGGATCGATTTTATTTTTTTTGTGCGACGCGTTTTGTTTTCAGAGCCTCCATTTTTTTTCCCATGAAATCTATTGATAACTCATTCACGGTTGACCTACTTACGACCAAATGGATGCCTAGTATGTCCTTTGACTTCACCCTTTTTATTAAAATAGGTAATCCCTCTTTCTGTCTTTGTACTATTGGTAATTTATCGATCAGTCATTTCTTTTGATTTACCTGCTCGTGATTTGAATGAAAATTAATGAGTGTATTTGTATGTGTGCATGGTTCCTTTTTATGGTACACTGCATGATAGTCCTTTTCTATTTTAGTTTCTTTGCAAATATGATTTTATGCACTTGCTACATAAACAGCCGTTATTTTTAAGGTTGTGAACTCAAAGGCAGTGTGAAAGCAACTGAGTTAATTTATTATAGAACACTCTCCTTTATATACAAAACCTCAAGGCAACAGGAAATTACATGTTCGAGAAACAGACAATGTTACATAGGAGAAAGGCAGACATGTTTATTCTGGTTCTTTTTAGTGCGAGGGAAGAGCGAAGATACAAGCATATTATATACAAAATGAATTATGTATGATCGTGTGACACACGGTTGGTACAATATACAAAACCTCAAGGCAACAGGAAATTACATGTTGGAGAAACAGACTATGTTACATAGGAGAAAGGCAGACATGTTTATTCTGGTTCTTTTTAGTGCGAGGGAAGAGCGAAGATACAAGCATATTATATACAAAATGAACTATGTACGATCGTGTGACACACGGTTGGTACAATATACAAAACCTCAAGGCAACAGGAAATTACATGTTCGAGAAACAGACAATGTTACATAGGAGAAACGCAGACATGTTTATTCTGGTTCTTTTTAGTGCGAGGGAAGAGCGAAGATACAAGCATAATATTATACAAAATGAATTATGTACGATCGTGTGACACACGGTTGGTATATGTCGCTCTTCCCTCGCACTAAAAAGAACCAGAATAAACATGTCTGCGTTTCTCCTATGTAACATTGTCCGTTTCTCGAACATGTAATTTCCTGTTGCCTTGAGGTTTTGTATATTGTACCAACCGTGTCACACGATCGTACATAATATTATACAAAATGAATTATGTATGATCGTGTGACACACGGTTGGTACACTCTTCATGAATTAAGACAGTATTATCTACATTTCAATAGCGTGTAGAATCTTCATAGCTGAATGTGAATTTGCTTGGTCCAGCCATATGGAAATTATGAAAATATTTGCCATTTGTACATTTGCAACCTCTGTAATCGGCTTAAGCTCTCCAAACGAAACGCGAGATTATTGTCAGGTTGAAGTACGTAAGCAAGTGTCAAAATTGTCCAGTAAAGCAGATTATTTCATGTCTCTTATAACAGCCTCTTCATTTAACCATTGGGAGAATAATCCTGTTCCCGACGCAATATCCCAAACGTCGTCAGAAACTGTGTGTATATCACCTCTTGTTTTCTGTTGTTAATGTATAATTGCGACGTTAAAAGTGATATTTTATTATCATTATCTCGCAAGCATTGAAAGAAGCAATCACAGTTGTCTAGTATTCTTTGAAAAATGTGTATCAATATCATACAGTAAAAAGGCAAATCAGGATAAGGATTTTTTATATACATGAGTAATGTACTTGAAAAAAATGTCAAAATACGTCACATTTTTTTTTATGTTCAACATTTAAGAACACAATTTAAGTGACTTACAATGTATAAACCTAAGAAATTTAACTTGATGTTATACAAGAAAACAATTTGTGTCGACGTAAGTTAAAAAGTGCAAAAAATAAATTTAATTTAGGAGAATAAAATAGATACACAAACTATGCCATTTGTAAGTGATATTAGTAAGCTACTTTGTCTAATGTTTCTTGGCTATCTTTTTTATTTTGCTCCAGCGTAAAGTCATGGAAAGGAGTAGATGAAAGAATTGTGTGTTTCAGGTGAAATTATGCATTTAACTTAGAAAGTCCATAAATTATAGTTAATGGCGTAACACTTATGCTTGCTTCTGCATGAATTCTGTTCGTGTATAATTAAAGAATGGACGCAATTGCCATTTACATAAGGCACAAACCTTTAACATTTATTTAATATGAAGCCATTAACGAGGAGAGTCATATTACAGAATCTAATTTCACATTCTAGTATTTTTGCTTATATATTCTCGTTTTAATTTCATTGATGTTAGAAAAATATTTAGGGGATATTAATTTTTTTTTTTTGTAATTATACGCCGAGAACAGAAAATAGAATATACGTAATGAAATCTTATTAAGACTTTAGAAAACAAAAACAGAAATTCTGTAATGTGCCCTCATGTCATTTAGAGACCTCCCTTTTATGAATTTCGTTCTCAAGGAATTCGTTTCATCTTTTATCTTTTATCACCCCTCCCTCCTTCCTCCTCACCCCTCGCTCCTTCCTCCTCACCCCTCCCAGACTCACCTCGTCAGTGGAAGACATTATCCTAAGCACAACACTACCCCAAAGACTTTGTGAAAGGTTTAATAGGTGGGATTTAAAACTGACGTTTTCTCGGTGGAAGTTGGAACAAGTCTTATATTTGTGGACGAATTTTGAAATTGGAGTTCCTCTTGCGCTATTGCCCTCCCCTCCCTCTTCCTTGAAGGAAACTTTTGTAGGTTAAACATTAACTCCATTGGGCTTTGCTGCTTCTGTCTCCTTCTCTGTCACTGCCTCTTTCTCATTCCCCTTCTAACCTCCCTCTCTTCCTTATGTTCCTTTTCCACAATGTGTTTACCGAGAATCTAAATTTCTCTCTCCTTATTCCCCTTATAACCTCCCTCTCTTCCTTATGTTCCTTTTCCACAATGTGTTTACCGAGAATCTAAATTTCTCTTTAAAGAGCCATGATTCGTGCAAACTTATGTAATTAATTATTCCTGTAAGAACACAAATTAAGTGACTTACAATTTACATATGGCATTTTTTTATGTTCAACATTTAAGAACACAAATTAAGTGACTTACAATGTATAAACCTAAGAAATTTAACTTGGTGTTATACAAGAAAACAATTTGTGTCGACATAAGTTAACAAGTGCAAAAAATAAATTTCGTTTAGGAGAATAAAATACTGTAGATACACAAACTATGCCATTTGTAAGTGATATTAGTAAGCTACTTTGTTTAATGAAATAATCGAAGAAAATTTCATTCTGCATAAATTATATGCATACCAAGCTCCAGCATACATCATGTGGTAATTATTTTGAAAATAGTCAAGAAAAGTGAATTTTTTTTTACTCTTGAGGCTAAAGGAAAAAATGGTCTGGACTTTTTTTTTTTTTAAACTCTTGAGGCTAAAGGAAAAATGGTCTGGACTTTTTTTTTTAAACTCTTGAGGCTAAAGGAAAAAATGGTCTGGACTTTTTTTTTTTAACTCTTGAGGCTAAAGGAAAAAATGGTCTGGACTTTTTTTTTTTTAACTCTTGAGGCTAAAGGAAAAAATGGTCTGGACTTTTTTTTTTTAAACTCTTGAGGCTAAAGGAAAAAATGGTCTGGACTTTTTTTTTTTTTTTAAACTCTTGAGGCTAAAGGAAAAAATGGTCTGGACTTTTTTTTTTTATAAACTCTTGAGGCTAAAGGAAAAAATGGTCTGGACTTTTTTTTTTTAAACTCTTGAGGCTAAAGGAAAAAATGGTCTGGACTTTTTTTATTTTTAAACTCTTGAGGCTAAAGGAAAAAATGGTCTGGACTTTTTTTTTTAAACTCTTGAGGCTAAAGGAAAAAATAGTCTGGCCTTTTTTTTTTAACTCTTGAGGCTAAAGGAAAAAAATGGTCTGGACTTTTTTTTTCTTTTTTTTTTTTAAACTCCTGAGGCTAAAGGAAAAAAGGTCGACTTTTTTTTTTAACTCTTGAGGCTAAAGGAAAAAATGGTCTGGACTTTTTTTTTTTAACTCTTGAGGCTAAAGGAAAAATGGTCTGGACTTTTTTTTTTTTTTAAACTCTTGAGGCTAAAGGAAAAAATGGTCTGGACTTTTTTCTTTTAAACTCTTGAGGCTAAAGGAAAAAATGGTCTGGACTTTTTTTTTTAAACTTTTGAGGCTAAAGGAAAAAATGGTCTGGACTTTTTTTTTTCTTTTTTTTTTTAAACTCTTGAGGCTAAAGGAAAAAATGGTCTGGACTTTTTTTTTTTTAAACTCTTGAGGCTAAAGGAAAAAATGGTCCGGACTTTTTTTTTTTAACTCTTGAGGCTAAAGGAAAAAAATAGTCTGGCCTTTTTTTTTTTTTTAAACTCTTGAGGCTAAAGGAAAAAAATGGTCCGGACTTTTTTTTTTTTTTTTTTTAACTCTTGAGGCTAAAGGAAAAAATGGTCTGGACTTTTTTTTTTTTTTTTTTTAACTCTTGAGGCTAAAGGAAAAAATGATCTGGACTTTTTTTTTTCTTTTTTAAACTCTTGAGGCTAAAGGAAAAAATAGTCTGGACTTTTTTTTTTTTAAACTCTTGAGGCTAAAGGAAAAAAATGGTCTGGACTTTTTTTTTTTTTTTTTAAACTCTTGAGGCTAAAGGAAAAAATGGTCTGGACTTTTTATTTTCTTTTTTAAACTCTTGAGGCTAAAGGAAAAAATGGTCTGGACTTTTTTTTTTTTAACTCTTGAGGCTAAAGGAAAAAATGGTCTGGACTTTTTTTTTTCAAACTCTTGAGGCTAAAGGAAAAAATGGTCTGGACTTTTTTTTTTTTTTTTTAAACTCTTGAGGCTAAAGGAAAAAATGGTCCGGACTTTTTTTTTTTTTTTTTTTTTTACTCTTGAGGCTAAAGGAAAAAATGGTCTGGACTTTTTTTTTTTTTTTTTTAAACTCTTGAGGCTAAAGGAAAAAAATGGTCTGGACCTTCCCCTGAAAACATCCACGCGTCGCAGGTGTTATTCCTAGATTGCAGTGGTGGTGCTGCTCTTTCCCCACAAGCTGAAGCAGCTCTGGTGGAAGGGATTTCATGAATGTGGGGTAGGGGGTTAAAGGATCCATTTGGGCGAAGAGGAGATTTTAGTAGTACAAACCGTTGATGAGTCTGTCTGTTTTGACGTTGTTACTTTTTTTAGGATGATTTAATTGTTAATTTCTTCTCTTCATTCATTTATTTCCTTATTTCCTTTCCTCACTGGGCTATTTTTCCCTGTTGGAGCCCCTGGGCTTATAGCATCTTGCGTTTCCAACTAGGGTTGTAGCTTGGATAGTAATAATAATAATAATAATAATAATAATAATAATAATAATCTAAAAGAAATATTCGGAGTAGTTTATGATTACCAGTATTAAAGAGAAACGCCTTGAAATATAAATATGAAATATCAAAAGACTTGCAAGCCTGATCTTGAGAAAGAAAAAAACAGAGAAGGCATAATTATCGAATATAATTAGCTATGATATGAAAGAAACTAAGAATTGGCAACTAAGAAAGAAAGATACGTTCCTAGGTTGTTTTGTGAAATTGATTTCCGTTTTCCAAACAGAAGTTATTAGATTACAGATGATCAAATTACGTGGTGTTGGAGGAAGCAATTGCTTGTAAGGTCAAAGAACCATTATATACAAGCGTTT
Source organism: Palaemon carinicauda (assembly GCF_036898095.1). NCBI lineage: Eukaryota > Metazoa > Arthropoda > Malacostraca > Decapoda > Palaemonidae > Palaemon > Palaemon carinicauda. The sequence continues at coordinate 76,595,923 of NC_090725.1, forward strand.
AGATACTATAAGCTGGAAAATACTTTATAGGCAATACTTTGGTAAATATTCCATTACTTGTTTGCAAAGGAAGATATTTGAGTGTTATTATAAGTAAACAACGAAAGACGTCGTTTTAAATATATATATATATATATATATATATGTATTAATATATATATATATATATATATATATAATGTATATATAATGTGTAAATATGTATATATATATATATTGTATACATATTGGATATATATATATATATATATATATGTATATATATAGATATAGATATATATATATATATATATATATATAATGAAGCCATTTGTTAGCGTTACATGAAGGTAAAAAATGTATGTAGGTGACATGTTGTGTGTGTCATGGGTAGCATATTTCAAAGTAAAGCATTGTATATGAAATGGCACTGAATTGCCATCGATGGCGAGAAAAGCCCGCAGAGTTTTATGAAACGGGGCCAGGTTGTTTATGCTGTACTTAATGTAAATGGGTTTATCAGTTGCGAGTGGAAACGTTGTTATCCGATGAAATGCTTTCAAATGTTGGATTTATTTAAATCTTCTGGAAAATGTTGGGGCTAGTGAGGATTCAAGCGCCCTTGCGCTTGATCAAAATGCAGTAAAGGAAACATTTATGTATTTTATCATCCGAGCGATTTTATTAATTCTTAATGTATTGGAAAATATCTGGTTTGTTTAAATGGAGACATTTTTGTTGATAAAAGCTTTTGGAATCCAAAATGTTGTACGTCGTTGATCCCATCATATATATGAAATTGATTAGATAAGAAAAAATAGACAGTGACAATAATTATAAGAGAATGGGAAGGAAAAGTTTTTTTACTCCTAATGGGAATACATTAACATCGAAAATTCGTCGATTAGAGAGAGAGAGAGAGAGAGAGAGAGAGAGAGAGAGAGAGAGAGCGAGCCATTTTTGTCTGACGTAAATCTTTATGGAAAGGGAAGAATAAATATCTTTGCTAACATTATGTATGTCAACCTATTGACTTTTAATTTGTCATCCTTTCCTGGAAGGAAAACGTAAATATTAAGAGAAAAGGAATTTAGTTTTGCATCAATTTATTCAAAGTATTTTCCTGATTTAATGAGTAAAATAAAATTAAAGGAGTTTTTTAATTTGTGTCATCCTTTCCTGGAAGGAAAACCTAAATATTAATAAAAAAGGAATTTAGTTTTGCAGCAATTTATTCAAAGTATTTTCCTAATTCAATGAGTAAAATAAAACTAAAGGGGTTAAGACAATACACGAGGTTTAATGAAAATTACTCTTTCGAACATCTGGGATCTCTTGATGACGTGTCTCGTAATTAGCTCGAATGATTGGTCGAACAAGTGCTACAATTACGAAATTACCTGAACTAATGTTGCAATTATAACAATTGTATTTTATGGCGGTAATTACGAGATTTTGTTTGGTCTAAATCTGCACAATATTCGAAGCAGATGATGTCCATTTGTAATTATAATTTTGCTTTTCATATCCACCGGGAAACAAATAGTAGCTTCGCTATTCTTATTTTTCTTCTTCTCATTAAGACCTGAAATAAACAGAACCATGGGTATTTCTGTTTGTTTATTATACTCTCTCTCTCTCTCTCTCTCTCTCTCTCTCTCGACAAGGTAAACCACCAGACAAGAAGGTTTGGGAACATTTTCAGGTAATTTCTCTCTCTCTCTCTCTCTCTCTCTCTCTCTCTCTCTCGACAAGGTAAACCACCAGACACGAAGGTTTGGGAACATTTTCAGGTAACTCTCTCTCTCTCTCTCTCTCTCTCTCTCTCTCTCTCTCTCGACAAGGTCCACCAGACACGAAGGTTTGGGAACATTTTCAGGTAACTCTCTCTCTCTCTCTCTCTCTCTCTCTCTCTCTCTCGACGAGGTAAACCACCAGCTGCAGTTTGGAACATTTCTGGTAATCTCTCTCTCTCTCTCTCTCTCTCTCTCTCTCTCTCTCTCTCTTGGGAAAATATGTATTCCTGCCCATTCAGGTGGCTGAGCACGCACTAAAGATTACGTAAAGGGAGAATTTTTGCTCTTTCCATGTTTCAGCTTCGGGCGCGTTTACAAGGACAAATTCAAATTCCATTTTACTTTTATTCAATTCATGGTTAGGCAAGGCCGAACTGGCTTCAAGTAGCTGTGTCAGTATCCTGGATTTATGGTATGAGAGAGAGAGAGAGAGAGAGAGAGAGAGAGAGAGAGAGAGAGCTGGTCCAGATCATGCTCATTCTCAGTGTTTGGATTTATATTTATTATAAGTCTGTAAATAAAGGTCATCAATTTTTTCGAATTTATTTCTTAATTCTCTTATTATCAGCTCCTAAAGCTGAATGTTTTTAGAACAAATTCGATAATTCCTTATTCGTCTTTGACTTTTGTCAATTTTTTTTTCGTATAGTGGGTTAGTTATTGCATTGATAAGATAAACCATATTAATTGTAAGTGGCATTATTTTTTGATTCATCAATTTTTTCGAATTTATTTCTTAGTTCTTTTATTATCAGCTCCTAAAGCTGAATGTTTTTAGAACAAATTCGATAATTCCTTATTCGTCTCTCTTGTTAAAGGCCTGGTTGAGTTATTGCAACTCTTGTTAAAGGCCTGGTTGAGTTATTGCAACTCTTGTTAAAGGCCTGGTTGAGTTATTGCAACTCTTGTTAAAGGCCTGGTTGAGTTATTGCAACTCTTGTTGAAGGCCTGGTTGAGTTATTGCAACTCTTGTTAAAGGCCTGGTTGAGTTATTGCAACTCTTGTTAAAGGCCTGGTTGTGTTATTGCAACTCTTGTTAAAGGCCTGGTTGAGTTATTGCAACTCTTGTTAAAGGCCTGGTTGTGTTATTGCAACTCTTGTTAAAGGCCTGGTTGAGTTATTGCAACTCTTGTTAAAGGCCTGGTTGAGTTATTGCAACTCTTGTTAAAGGCCTGGTTGAGTTATTGCAACTCTTGTTAAAGGCCTGGTTGAGTTATTGCAACTATTGTTAAAGGCCTGGTTGAGTTATTGCAACTCTTGCTAAAGGCCTGGTTGAGTTATTGCAACTCTTGCTAAAGGCCTGGTTGAGTTATTGCAACTCTTGCTAAAGGCCTGGTTGAGTTATTGCAACTCTTGTTAAAGGCCTGGTTGAGTTATTGCAACTCTTGTTAAAGGCCTGGTTGAGTTATTGCAACTCTTTTTAAAGGCCTGGTTGAGTTATTGCAACTCTTGTTAAAGGCCTGGTTGAGTTATTGCAACTCTTGTTAAAGGCCTGGTTGAGTTATTGCAACTCTTGTTAAAGGCCTGGTTGAGTTGTTGCAACTCTTGTTAAAGGCCTGGTTGAGTTGTTGCAACTCTTGTTAAAGGCCTGGTTGAGTTATTGCAACTTGTTAAAGGCCTGGTTGAGTTATTGCAACTCTTGTTAAAGGCCTGGTTGAGTTATTGCAACTCTTGTTAAAGGCCTGGTTGAGTTATTGCAACTCTTGTTAAAGGCCTGGTTGAGTTATTGCAACTCTTGTTAAAGGCCTGGTTGAGTTATTACAACTCTTGTTAAAGGCCTGGTTGAGTTATTGCAACTCTTGTTAAAGGCCTGGTTGAGTTATTGCAACTCTTGTTAAAGGCCTGGTTGAGTTATTGCAACTCTTGTTAAAGGCCTGGTTGAGTTATTGCAACTCTTGTTAAAGGCCTGGTTGAGTTATTGCAACTCTTGTTAAAGGCCTGGTTGAGTTATTGCAACTCTTGTTAAAGGCCTGGTTGAGTTATTGCAACTCTTGTTAAAGGCCTGGTTGAGTTATTGCAACTCTTGTTAAAGGCCTGGTTGAGTTATTGCAACTCTTGTTAAAGGCCTGGTGCCATCCTTCAATCTAGAGAATTGTTAATTCTGGGCAAATCCGATTCAATTCCATCATACACATTCACCATTTCCATATCGAAGCCGGACGTCTTCGTCGGCCTCGATGAACGATACTCGCCCAAAATTATTAAAAATTCAATGAAGAATACTAATTATATGTAAACAAGTCCGCAAACTCCTCTGATGGAATTAAAGCTAATGAATCTATTTGTTTATTTTCATGAGAGCATTTTCTGGATTTGTATACCAGGGTTGCAGACCAAGATTTTGATTTCCCAAAGGATACTGGCTGAAGTGAAATAAACAATCATGGTGGAAATATAAGGCGAAAAATTCCCAAACTTTTTGTTGCTTGATCAAAATCAACAGGAACAGACTCTGGGTTGAGACTTTACTCTTTGAGGAACTCGAATATTACATTGTGTGTTGCGGCAAGAACACAATAAATCGTATACAGTTGTTTTCCAACTGGCGGAGTTAAAAGTGCCATGACTTGAACATTTGTTTTTACTTGTTTCTATTTTTTCAAGACTCCCAAATTCCTTCTTATCGTCACCCTCATAAACTAACTGCCTAAGTCATTTTCTCCACTTGTTGAGAAATGAAAAAAACCTTCTCATTTCCTAATTCTTTATATCGTTATGATGATCTTCAATTAACAAATTCTAATTCACAAATTCTTCTGTTAAGAATTTGTGAATTGAAACTCAAGACAATGATATAAACAATTAGGAAATGAGCAGGTTTTTGTTTTATTTCCCAACAAGTGGAGAAAATGACTTAGGCAGTTAGTTTATGAGGGTGACGTTATGTAAATGTGCATATTTTCCTATTCGTACCATTAAAAAAACAACGATCACTTCATGTAGCTACTTTAGAGTTCAGGGAACAATGTGTGAACTTACGTTTTTTTTTTTTTTTAAACTTTATTGCAATTGAAACTATCCTTTGTCCAATGGCCTCGGGATAGAGTCGCCGTTATTTGCTTGAAGCAAAGACATATGGAATTGACGAGATTGGAACTAGAGATAATGGAAAGGTCACAGGCCTAAATTGTTAAACAAACATTTTCCCTCTATCAGAAATTTATAGATTCTATGGACTCTGAGACTTGAGCGAAAGTGGCCCTTTAAAGTCTGTTGACTTAACCGTTGTAGGCGTAGAAAAAATAGCGACGGATTAAATGGAGAGGAAATGCATTTAAGAGTTTAGATTATTTTTCTTTCACGGAAACTTCAAGAGGATTGGGGAGGTGGGCATATCAGCTTGCGAGTTCTTCTGTTAAAACTAAGGGGGATGCTGCAGAGTTGCCAGGTTTTCCAAATGAGAAAAGGCCAATTCTGATCAACTGCGGCTTTAAAAGGCCAACCTGATAGTAGAAAAAGGCCGAAATTATAGCATTTAGGGCTAACCAATTTCAAAAAGGCCAAATTTAGGTATCTAGCACGAAAAAAATACAAAATTTTTGGATTTTTTTGGCCCGAAAAAGGCCAACCTGGCAACCCTGGAATGCTAATAGGGGGATTATTTGTACACGTGAGTGAGTTCTGTGTAAAGAAAAATGTAGTCTGCAATAAGGTTAATTGCGTTTTATTTTTTTATCTTTTCCCATACACACGCTAGCTTTTCAATCGACAATATTGGTAAATATGTTAAGTTAAAAATGTGTAGCTATGTTTATTATTTGTCCATTATGTTTTTAAGTAATTAAAAAAAATAGCATGGTGAATTATTGACGCACTGACTGAACTAGAACATCTCTGCCCGGTACACAGACACAGTCATGAGTTGATCCCATATAAATAAATAAATATATATGCATATATATATATATATATATAATGTATATATATGAATATATATGTGTGTATATATATATATATATATACACACACAAATATATATATATATATATATATACACACACACACACACACACATATATATATATATATATACATATATACACACATATATATATATATATATGGCGGTCTACTTATAATATTCTATTTTATATTATGTCAATCTGACAATGCCGAACGTTATTAGGCCTCGATTCCGGCTTTAGTTTTAATGTTTTTTTGCTCACAAAATTAACATTACATCACTGCTCCTATGTTCTGGCAAGCGGTACATGTTGAGATGCGCTCTGAAGCCCCATGGATCATTAATTCGGGGATATTACTTTTTTTTTTTTTTTTTTTTTTTTTTACATGAGCAACAATAGCTATTTTAGCAGTTAAATTTTCTGAATAGATTACTGAACCTATTTTGCACTCACCTTATATAATTGCCTTTATCTCCACGTTGCACGTGAAAGTGCCGATTGCCTATATCTTGTTTCAATCCCCTTTTACTAAGCTTCACGACAGGGAGATTGCGTTGCTCTCTCTAAAACATTGTCTGCACTGATAAAAAAAGCCAAGCTGACGAAAAATAGCAGTCTTGTTTCAGGTACTATCCAAAGGTGGTGCATTTTCTTATCAACACCACGCAGTGGTTCGACAATAGCGACTTGAGTGTGCTGGAAGGCTAGATAGGTCTTCCTAAACTCCGACGTGTTGATGTGGCAATTCTTTTTGGACCCACCTCCATCCTAAAGTAAAAAAAAAAAAGAATTATTATGGTTATATACATATATTTATATATATATATATATATATATATACACACCTATATAGATTCACACGTGCGTACACACACCCATATATATATATATATATATATACATATATATACATATACACCCACACCCACACACACACAAATTGAAAAGTCCATAACTTTGGATGCAATACTAAAAACCCCTTCGCTGTACAAACTAGCGCATTTTGTGTAGAGTAGAATGACATTTTCCCTTTATTTCAGAACAGACAGGTAATTTTGGTAATGGGGGATAGACGTAACCTTCTATTGTCTTCAACAGAACCATGGCCATAGCATCTCCTGGGTCTTCCTCATAAAGCCAATGTTCGACTCCCATGGCGCGGTCTCCTGTTAACAACTTATTTCCCTTTAGGAGAGAGAGAGAGAGAGAGAGAGAGAGAGAGAGAGAGATGGTAACGATTTTGATTGTTGAGGAGGTCTAGAAACGTCATTACAGAAGTACCACTTTTGAACCTGTGTGTCAGGTAAGACAAAGTGCGGTGTGTGCTTTATAAAGGTGGGTGTAATAGGGAGAGGGAGAGAGAGAGAGAGAGAGAGAGAGAGAGAGAGAGAGAGAGAATGGTAACGATTTTGATTGTTGAAAAGGTCTAGAACAGTGGTTCCCAACCTTTTTCCTGTCATTTTCCCCCGGCACCCAGTGCAACCCTCCAGATTTCCTTCATGTGTAATTGAAACACACTGTGACGACTTACTAGTTTATTTTTTCATTATGCAAATATACTGATAAACAAATTTACAGAGTAAAATGGATAGAGAGCGGTTAATAACAACTAACCGCATAGCCATAGAGCTATGAGGTTAGTTGTTACTAACCGCTCTCTATCCATTTTACTCTGTAACTATTTGTTTATCAGTATATGGAGAGCGGCTGGTAGCAAAATAAAAGGACTTTTGTTTATTCTTCTACTTCAAAATTGAATTAGTGAGAAGGTTGAGGCAGCTTCTTGCGCACCAGTGTATCAATATCAGGGCTAGCTTTATCACCTGATACTTTTTTAGTTAGTAGGTAGTGTAATTATTTCCCCCCTGGTAGCTTCAAATTTCCCCCTCAGCGGGAAATTTCCCCCAGGTTGGGAACCACTGGTCTAGAAACTTCATTACAGAAGTACCACTTCTGAACCCGAGTGCGAGGTAAGACAAAGTGCGGTGTGTGCTTTATAAAGGTGGGTGTAATACTTAATATGGCTTTTGGGTTTAACGAGAATGAAAATGGAAAGGTGAGGAGGAAGGGGAAAGAGGATCTTGGGCTGCTTTCAAGGGCCAGAGATGCCTTCTGAAAGGAATGACCAGGTTGGGATGTTTTAACGTTGGAAGAGGCTTAGGGAGGTATTCGTCTAGGGTGGTTGTAATGAGACACTTTAGGCACTCTCTTCCTTTATTAGCTCATTACGGAACGATAATTTGAGAGAGAGAGAGAGAGAGAGAGAGAGAGAGAGAGAGAGAGAGAGAGAGAGAGAGAGAGAGAGATTCATCCAAGGTACCTGAATTCTTGTAGTGTTTTAAAACATACAGTGCGATGAATGAAAAAATTATAACGTTTTTCCATAATATTCTTGGTTTTATAAGATATATGTCATGTTTATATGTTTAGCTCTCATAATTTCAAAAAGATGAACCTACTAAAAAAAAAAAAAAAATAATAATAAATTATAACGTATTTCCATAATATTCTTGGTTTCATAAGATATATGTCATGTTTATATGTTTAGCTCTCATAATTTCAAAAATATGAAGCTACAAAAAAAAAAAAAAAAAAAAAGGCGAGCTTGCACAGAAAAGTACCTTGATGCTGTACTAGTTTTGCCCGTCACTTTACCTTTTTCTCACCGTTTGACCATGAAATGTATATTAATGTCTCTCTCTCTCTCTCTCTCTCTCTCTCTCTCTCTCTCTCTCTCTCTCTCTCTCTCTCACACCTACCACGCCGCGGTGAACCCTCACTCCTCCCATTTTATTTTCCACAACAAAGATTTGCAAATTAGGTGTGCATTATTGAAATTTTTTGAACCGTTATGCAAATCAGGTCTTCATTCTTTTGTTGTAATGAGTAATTTCCTCCTGCCCAGCTGCTAAGGAATAATTAAAGTCTTTTGTTAAAAAGTGTAACTTCGCTTAAAGAAATTGCGCAGTGGAAAATAGTTTTGACAATTTGACATCTTTCATTTCAATAAGAATTTATCCTCCAAGTATTGTGACTTTTTTATATATATATTTCTTTATTCTTAGATATCAACCATTGGTAATATACCATGTCAAGTAACTTTAATATCTGTATATTAGTTAAATGGAACTGGTATAGAATTACATCTTGACTAATCAACAAACTTTTTATTACGATTTTTTTTTTCATTATTTCAAAGGAAAATAATTAACTGCCTGCAAATTTTACTTTGTATTACGATTTTATTTCATTATTTTAAAGGAAAATAATTAACTACCTGCAAATTTTACTTTGTATTACGATTTTTGTTTTCATTATTTTAAAGGAAAATAATTAACTGCCTGCATATTTTACACAAGTTGATCTAAAAGCTTAAGGGGAGTAAGTATAGGGAAATCACCATTTTAGATGTGTAAATGGATGTACGGTACTATAGTTGATTAAATGACATGGGGCAAAAACTGGAGAAAAGCCTCAAGAAAAACAACAGAAAAATATACTGAAGGTAAAAAAAATGAAGCGACCTATAATGAACGAACGAGAGTGTCTAGATCAGCGAAATCACAAATTAAACCTTTAGTGGAGGGGGAAAAAATATACCCCGTCGAGAGCAGTGTGATTCCTGTAGTTGGGAAATAGGAATTGATATATACAGTATATATCTGATGGGAATTAAGGGGAAGAAAGCCAAAGGGTAATATTCAGTGGCCACTTTCCTCTTGGTAAGGGTAGAAGAGACTCTTTAGCTATGGTAAGCAGCTCTTCTAGGAGGACACTCCAAAATCAAACCATTGTTCTCTTGTCTTGGGTAGTGCTATAGCCTCTGTACCATGGTCTTCCACTGTCTTGGGTTAGAGTTTTCTTGCTTGAGGGTACACTCAGGCACACTGTTCTATCTAGTTTCTCTTTCTCTTGTTTTGTTGAAGTTTTTATTGTTTATTTAGGAAATATTCATTTTAAAGTTGTTGCTAATCTTAAAATATTTTATTTTTCCTTGTTTCCTTTCCTCACTGAGCTATTTTCCCTGTTGGGGCCCCTGGGCTTATAGCATTGTGCTTTTCCAACTAGGGTTGTAGCTTAGCATTTAATAATAATAATAATAATAAAAGGGAGAAGAAAAGAGTATGATAGGTAGGAAAAATGTAGTTGTATCCAAACTGAGGGTTGAACGATTCTTGTAATGGGGAATAGGAACAGACATATAAGTAATGAGACGTAACGGAAATAAAATTAAATGGCAATAAAAGAAACGGAGACACAGAAAAGGAGGATGAGAGTCCTTTGTAAGTGGGACGGAGGGATAGGGAAGGGCTAAAGGAAAGGAAAGGGGATAGGAGGGTAAGGAGAAGGTTTTTGGCTTCTGATCCAGCGAGTTTCTGATAGATTCTCAGGACAACTTTTAATTGGTATTGGAAAACTATTTGTGCCTTACGATAGCCATCGTCTTCTAGCTCTAATGCCTCCCATCTTCTTAACATCTTTTAGAAATAATTTTTAATATACTATATATATATATATATATATATATATATATATATATATATATATATATATATATATATATATATATATATATATATATTTTTAATATATATATATATATATATAAAATATAGATTTTTAATATATATATATATATATATATATATAATATATATAAAATATAGATTTAATATATATATATATATATATATATATATATATATATATATATAAAATATAATTTTTAATATATATATATATATATATATATATTTATTTATATATATAAATATATATATATATATATATATATATATATATATACATACATATATATATATATATATATATATATTATATTATATATATATATATATATATATATGTATTCATATATATATGCACACACACTTGGGTACACTATCTTATTCTTATTTCTCTTCCTCTTTTTTTTAAGTTTTTATAGATTATATTTGGAAGATCTTTTTCAATGTTGTTAATGTTCCTAAGATATTTTATTTTGATTGTTCATTCTTCTCTTGTAGTTTATTTATATCCTTTTTTCCTTTCCCTACTGAACTATGTTTACCTGTTGAAGCCCTTGGGCTTATAGCATCCTGCTTTCCCATCCATATATATATATATATATATATATATATATATATATATATACATTATATATATACATTATATATATATATATACATTATATATATATATACATTATATATATATATATGTGTGTGTGTGTGTGTATATATATATCACTAACGCATTATTAATATTATTCTTTTTCTGAGGTTGGCTTTTTTCGCTTTCCTGTTGTATTGTATATATCATGATAGGGCAAGAAGAAAATTTACTTTATATTGTGTGTTATGTTTCTTTGTTTCAAGTCAGATATCTCAATCCCGGGAGATAATCCCATTAAATCTTAAGTGGAATTTATGACGAAAGTTAAAGGTTTACATTCACGAAAACGACAAGTATTTTTACCCCTTAAAGTTTCACTCGACGAGAGAGAGTAAAAAAAAAAGAAAGAATAGAAATAGTACACTCCCCTGGTGATTAAAGTTGATATTTCCACTTGAACGATCCAAGACCTGCAAACGTAAGAGCGATATTTCGATGGTATTTTAATGTTATAGTTTGACGTTCGCCATCAAAAGAAATGTTCGGCAGGGATGGATGACAAGAAGAATCCATTGTTGTTGATAGTAGCGGAGTTAGGATATTGGCGATGCTCTAACACTGAGGGTCGTCTAACTAAAATGGCACTCTATCAACCTATCCTTCAATAAAAGATTTTATTTGGGTGTTTTATTCTTATTTTACGTGGAATTTCACTTTTACAATTTGTGAAGAATCGATTAGAAGATATCTGAAAGGAATTTTTATGATACACATTCATATTGATCCTTCGAGTTCATTTATTTTCATTTTTCATAGTGTGAAGGGGGTTGTTGTATGGACACAATATATTTGTAAGAGCAGTACGTGCGCATTACGTCTCTCCATAACGCCTTGCAGGTCCAACTTCATTCCGTAATAGATACTATGCGCATTACGTCTCTCAATAACGCCTTGCAGGTCCAACTTTATTCCGTAATAGATACTATGCGCATTACGTCTCTCAATAACGCCTTGCAGGTCCAACTTCATTCCGTAATAGATACTATGCGCATTACGTCTCTCAATAACGCCTTGCAGGTCCAACTTCATTCCGTAATAGATACTATGCGCATTACGTCTCTCAATAACGCCTTGCAGGTCCAACTTCATTCCGTAATAGATACTATGCGCATTAAGTCTCTCCATAACGCCTTGCAGGTCTAAGTTCATTCCTTAATAGATACTATGCGCATTACGTCTCTCAATAACGCCTTGCAGGTCTAACTTTATTCCGTAATAGATACTATGCGCATTACGTCTCTCCATAACGCCTTGCAGGTCTAAGTTCATTCCTTAATAGATACTATGCGCATTACGTCTCTCAATAACGCCTTGCAGGTCTAACTTTATTCCGTAATAGATACTATGCGCATTACGTCTCTCCATAACGCCTTGCAGGTCTAAGTTCATTCCTTAATAGATACTATGCGCATTACGTCTCTCCATAACGCCTTGCAGGTCCAACTTTATTCCGTAATAGATACTATGCGCATTACGTCTCTCAATAACGCCTTGCAGGTCCAACTTTATTCCGTAATAGATACTATGCACATAACGTCTCTCAATAACGCCTTGCAGGTCTAACTTCATTCCTTAATAGATACTATGCGCATTACGTCTCTCCATAACGCCTTGCAGGTCCAACTTTATTCCGTAATAGATACTATGCGCATTACGTCTCTCAATAACGCCTTGCAGGTCCAACTTTATTCCGTAATAGATACTATGCACATTACGTCTCTCAATAACGCCTTGCAGGTCTAACTTATAGATACTACTCGCCTCCGATCAGGATATAAGATACATCTCGGGAAAATCTCTTGCGATTTATCGTACGTTATTTTGTGTAGTTTCTTAGCATGGCATCTCGGTTGGTGAACCCATAATCTTATTTATCAAATCAATCATGATTTACTCGACAATTTTTCTATGATCCCCCAGAAACAGGTGGTTACCAAAAATGTCGTTCGGCAAGATGATATGAAATATCTGATTATTATTATTATTATTATTATTATTATTATTATTATTATTATTATTAAATGCTAAGCTACAACCCCACTTGGAAAAGCAGGATGCTACAAGCCCAGGGGCCCCAACAGGGAAAATAGCCCAGTAAGGAAAGGAAATAAGGAAAAGTAAAATATTTTAGGAATAGTAACAATATTAAAATAAATATTTCCTATTTAAACTCTAAAAACTTTAACAGAACAAGAGGAAGAGAAACTAGATAGAAAAGTGTGCCCGAGTGTACCCTCAAGCAAGATGTTGCTGTCCTTTTATAATTCTGTAGGAATCTGGAATTTAAACCATGTATAACATTTCATCTTCTTATCTTTAAGCTATAGAAAATACCTTCAGCCAAGCCTAAGGCCTTTTGAATGGCTAAGTAGCATATACATTCAATACTACATCATTTCCCTTTGACAGCGGAAATCTGCATTAAATGAGGTTTGCCAGATAAACTGATATAAGACCTCATATTCAAATATATTACTTACACGATTTTCGTTTTTACACGTGTACCTATTATTTGGTGGGCTTAAGAACTTGTATTTGTTTGTATAATATGATTTAAAGAATAATAATGGTTAATAGTTGTACACACCTGTTAGAAATTATTCTATTTGTAGCTTGACATAGTCATTTGATTAAAAAAAAAAAAAAGTAAAAATTAAAGGTGTTTCTTATTGGATCGAGAATAACAGAAAAACTGCGTGAAGATGTTTTCTCATAGATAGAAATACATACAGTATACAAAAGGCCCTTTGTATAGACGCATTCTCTGAGATGAAGACTGCCAAAAGTGTTTCTAAAGGGAACATGCATTATCATTTATACGATGAGAGGAAACAAAACATTTTTGAAATTGAAACTATATGGAATAGAAGATAAGAAATGCTTTTAGATCTTAGTGTTGCAATGCTAGAATAACAAAACCGTTCTTTCAATAGGGATTAAAAAAAAAAAAAAAGTATCACCTTTTATCTCTCTTGCTATGCATTCACACCTAAATTTTCCATGTTATAAATATATATATATATATATATATATATATATATATATATATATATATATATATATATATATATATTATATATATATGTATATACATATATATATATACATACATATATATATGTATATATATGCATACATATATATACATACATATATATATATATATATATACATATATATATATATACATACATGTCCCATGAATTAATTCTCCATGTTTCCCATCCCTTGCAATAGAAAAAGCAATAGCAGTGATCGTAAGTCACCCCTTTTCATCAATGAGCCTTCACCCACAGCTGTGTTCATCTCTAAGGATACCATAACTCACTTCGTTTTTCATTACCATCTTCCTTCTCATTAAATTCCCATCACCAAAAGAAGGGGAAGAGACAAAGAGAAAGAAAAAAAATCCTGGCTTTTCCTATTTCTTTTATTTAAATCTCATTCCCTTCCATGCACAGTTTTCTTTTTTTCTCTATATTATTATTATTATTATTATTATTATTATTATTATTATTATTATTATTATTAAATGCTAAGCTACAACCCTAGTTGGAAAAGCAGGATGCTATAAGCCCAGGGGCCCCAACAGGGAAAATAGCCCAGTGAGGAAAAGAAATAAGGAAAAATAAAATATTTTAGGAATAGTAACAATATTCAAATAAATTTCTATTTAAACAATAAGCAATAACTGCTGAAGTTGCTTCCATTACCGAAGTGCTACGAAGTTCAATCCTTATATAAATTTTCAATCATAAAATCTTTAATTTAGTCTCATTTAAACCGGTTTGGTGTAGATATAAACATTTAACATGACAATAATATCCGTACTTATAAAAAAAAGGCGTTTGAGGCCTTTGTCCCGGTTCCCAATGAAAAGCTCAGGGCATAGAGCCACGAGTCGAGATACAAGTACAGTAGTATTTAATTCTCATTCCCTTCCATGCACAGTTTTCTTTTTTCTCTATATAACTGCTGAAGTTGCTTCCATTACCGAAGTGCTACGAAGTTCAATCCTTATATAAATTTTCAATTATAAAATCTTTAATTTAGTCTCCTATTTAAACTGGTTTGGTGTAGATATAAACATATAACATGACAATAATATCCTGTACTTATAAAAAAATGGCGTTTGAGGCCCTTGTCCCGGTTCCCAATGAAAAGCTCAGGACATAGAGCCACGAGTCGAGATAAAAGTACAGTAGTATTTAATTCTTATTCCCTTCC
>NC_090725.1:76616004-76623504 GCF_036898095.1 Palaemon carinicauda
CTTTCCTCACTGGGGTATTTTCCCCGATGAAGCCCCTGGGCTTATAGCATCCTGCTTTTCCAAATAGAGTTGTAGCTTAGCAAGTAATAATAATAATAATAATAATAATGATAATAATAATTATAACTATGAACGCTTGATTGATATTATTCACCTACTCATACACACACTTATATATATGTATATATATGTATGTATGTATATATATATATATATATATATATATATATATATATATATATATATATATATATATATACACACACACACACACACCGGTGCTGGAGGCCTTCCACTATCCCAGGTCTTTGATCTCTGTCTAACTTGATCAAGGATCGCGTCTCTCGTTCCATCCGGCTTTAAGTGGTTTGGGTCAAAGTGTGCTAGATGCTACTGTGTATCTGCTTATATTCTAAGTAAACTTATATTAAATCTGAAATTAATTTATAAAGATTTTGCTAAATATATATGATATTATGACATGAACATGTGTGCGTTTGCATGTTTTTTCCCTGGGTCGATGACCTATGACGATGTAACGCCAGGTGGATAACCAATAAATCAGTTCTCTTGGGTAATGCCTGTATCATACACATTTTCAGAATGGTGATTTTACAGGGTTAATACCATATGGTTAACTTAACCCATACAGGCATTATGTTGATATTTTGCAGTATATTGGATGACATGGTAAACTATGGCTAGTCAGAGAGGTGTTTCATTGTGAGAAAATCAGTTCTCTTGGGTAATACCTGTATCATACACATTTTCAGAATGATGATTTTACGGGGTTAATACCATATGGTTAACTTAATCCATACAGGCATTATGTTGATATTTTGCAGTATATTGGATGACATGGTAAACTATGGCTAGTCAGAGAGGTGTTTCGTTGTGAGAAAAGTAAGTCTTGTTTTGCACTGAAAACTGAGCTCATGTCTTCAGTTTCCCGATAAAGAGAATTCTAATGGGATTGTGTTTGTTTTCTTGGGCCTAGATATTGGTTCCTTTAAGTAATAAACTCTGGGTAAAGCCCAGACTATTATTGCCTTCGCCAAAATCGAAGATTTAACGAATGGTATGTATTTAACCCTGTCTGATTTGTTTACCTCTTTGTGAGTAACTTTACGCGAAAACTACAGTATCAATTTTGACCAAACAGGGTAAGTCATGTTGAGTGTGATCCAAGGATGAATATGTAACATTTTGGATAAAGTACATCAAAGTAAAACCACGCGATAGTACTTTCAAAATAATCACAATGTTAAGTAAACGGCAAGTATTTTGTTAGTTTATTTTTTTTGGCTTGTCAACTACATTATGCAAAAACTAATTTACCAATTTCAACGAAACTTGGTGGAGATGTGGGGCATGAACCAAGGACAAATGTATTAGATTTTGTTGAAATTATATCAAAGCACAAGTACGCAGTGGAGTTAAGATCAAAATAAGACTGCTTGGCGTGACGAAGGCATGCTCTCTACAGTGTGCCCCTCTAGTTTTCTCTGTGATGTTGTTTGATGGAACCGTCATGGAAGTGGCATGTGTTTTGTGAGGGTGAGATCTCAATCCTCACTTTTCAAATTTATTTATTTATTTTTTTTTTTTTTACATAAGATTTGTCTTCACCAGGAGAGTGAAAGTGTCTTTAATCTGAGAAAGAGAGAGATTAGTTAGTTGTTGGTATTCTTTAATCTGAGAAAGAGAGATTAGTTAGTTGTTGGTATTCTTTAATCTGCGAAAGAGAGAGATTAGTTAGTTGTTGTTATTCTTTAATCTGAGAAAGAGAGAGATTAGTTAGTTGTTGGTATTCTTTAATCTGAGAAAGAGAGAGATTAGTTAGTTTTTGGTATTCTTTAATCTGAGAAAGAGAGAGAGATTAGTTAGTTGTTGGTATTCTTTAATCTGAGAAAGAGAGAGATTAGTTAGTTGTTGGTATTCTTTAATCTGAGAAAGAGAGAGATTAGTTGTTGGTATTCTTTAATCTGAGAAAGAGAGAGATTAGTTAGTTGTTGGTATTCTTTAATCTGAGAAAGAGAGAGAGATTAGTTAGTTGTTGGTATTCTTTAATCTGAGAAAGAGAGAGATTAGTTAGTTTTTGGTATTCTTTAATCTGAGAGAGAGAGAGAGATTAGTTAGTTGTTGGTATTCTTTAATCTGAGAAAGAGAGAGATTAGTTAGTTGTTGGTATTCTTTAATCTGAGAAAGAGAGAGATTAGTTGTTGGTATTCTTTAATCTGAGAAAGAGAGAGATTAGTTAGTTGTTGGTATTCTTTAATCTGAGAAAGAGAGAGATTAGGTGTTGGTATTCTTTAATCTGAGAAAGAGAGAGATTAGTTAGTTGTTGGTATTCAGAGAGAGATTAGTTAGTTGTTGGTATTCTTTATTCTGAGAAAGAGAGAGATTAGTTAGTTGTTGGTATTCAGAGAGAGATTAGTTAGTTGTTGGTATTCAGAGAGAGATTAGTTAGTTGTTGGTATTCTTTAATCTGAGAAAGAGATTAGTTAGTTGTTGGTATTCAGAGAGAGATTAGTTAGTTGTTGGTATTCTTTAATCTGAGAAAGAGAGAGATTAGTTAGTTGTTGGTATTCAGAGAGAGATTAGTTAGTTGTTGGTATTCTTTATTCTGAGAAAGAGAGAGATTAGTTAGTTGTTGGTATCCAGAGAGAGATTAGTTAGTTGTTGGTATTCTTTAATCTGAGAAAGAGAGAGATTAGTTAGTTGCTGGTATTGGCCATATTGTATCTTCTCTATATGATCGACTTCGATTCCTTTAAGCCGAGAGAACAGACGATCATTGAATATTTCAATGAAACCTCACGTCACTTTTAAATGGATCTATCAGATGCACAATACTCTTCTTCGTCTTGAAAGAGAATTACACCCTGAATGTTCTTGAAAGGCCGACGTACAGTCTCCATACTTGACAGTTGAAAACCTTACTTTAATTTTCTTCGAGAAGTATCAGTATCACAAAACAAATTACTAAGCCTATTCAAATGATATTTCTTTTTATTTCGTAATATTGTTTTTTTTTTGTTTCGGAAATGTCTAGATAGTAGCCTACGATCCGTCATGATTATATTAAAAAGGGAGGTGAAAAAACATTGTGCTAAGATTAGAATAATTCAAATGGTTTACCCCAAAACTGTATTTTTTTTTTCCTTTAATAGTCAAAAGTCAGTTAACCATTTGAAAGTGGATGTGTAACATTAATATAATGTAGTTACAGGAACTTGTTGATGGCGTATTAGATTTGTTTTGTTTTTAGTTTTAGTACAATATATGTGTAATTGAAATTCATTTAGTTTGTATAAGAGATTGTACAAAATCTATTGTATTTAATTTTGTAATTTGGACCAAATATTCTTTCGTAAAATTCAGATTATTTTGTATTGTGGTCAATAAAAATATCTATCTATCTATCTATCTATCTGTATGGAAAATGAATATCATATACACAAACACAGATCTCTTTTCGCTTTCTTGTCAGAAAGAGCTGTATTGATTTTGCTGAATGGATTCTCAATATCCCCTGTCAGTGAATATTGAGCTCATACAATAACTCAAAAGGCACATAAATATTGATTGCCTTCCACAATCTGTTGTAATAACATTGACCCAGGCGGATAATGCGCCCACTATGCTTGGAATTGGACAAGGTTGGCACAAGCCAAAAGAAAATTATGATCCATATTTTCTAGCATGTGATGTGGTGCTTGTGAAAATAGGTTCCAAATGTCGGATAATTGGACAAGGTTGGCACAAGCCAAAAGAAAATTATCATCCATATTTTCTAGCGTGTGATATGGTGCTTGTAAAAGTAGGTTCCAAATGTCGGATAATGTTTCCAGGAATATAATAAATACGCTGTGTACATTTCCCTTTTTCATACAACATGGAGAGCAATAATCGCCTATGTTTTTCTAATATGTGAAGACAATAGATTCATACGCATTCATGTTGTTTTTCCTTTCAATTCAATACTGTACGAACCGAAAGAAAACTAACTGACTCTTCGTGTGTAGCAATGATAACAACATGGAGAGCAATAATCGCCGATGTTTTTCCAATATGTGAAGACAATAGATTCATACGCATTCACGCTGTTTTTCCCTTCAATTCAATACTGTACGAACCGAAAGAAAACTGACTCTTCGTGTGTAGCAATGATAACAACATGGAGAGTAATAATCGCCGATGTTTTTCCAATATGTGAAGACAATAGATTCATACGCATTCACGTTGTGTTTCCCTTCAATTCAATATTGTACGAACCAAAAGAAAACTAACTGACTCTTCGTGTGTAGCAATGATAACAACATGGAGAGCAATAATCGCCGATGTTTTTCCAATATGTGAAGACAATAGATTCATACGCATTCACGTTGTTTTTCCCTTCAATTCAATATTGTACGAACCGAAAGAAAACTAACTGACTCTTCGTGTGTAGCAAAGATAACAAAAAGATGAACAGAGTTAAAGCAATATTTCTAAGAGAGCAAGAAAACACTTCATTTGGTTTTCAACTGTTATTACTCGTAAAGCGTCGGGATGTTCGTTTTCTCGTTCATGGTTAAAGCATTCTTTGGGAGAGATCGAAACGGATGGAGTAAAATATTCAATTGTCTAAAAAAATGCAATGATATACTTTTAGTATTCTTCCGTGCCAATCGGGTCTGTGAATAATCGAAAGGCATAAATGGAGTTTCTAACAAGGCTTCATTTTTCGGTCTTTCCTTTTTTTTACGCCAGGATTATTATGTAGACGTCAATATATAGATATGTTACCGCTTTTTTTTTTTTCGAAGGGATTTTCATCATGATAATTTAGAATTACCATCGTAGGCTATCTCATTTCTCATTTTAAAATTTCATATATTTTTAAACATTATGAAGGTTTCATTAGATTTTAAGGGCTTCAGATTCAACTCAAGAGATTACCCTCGCTAGAGTAAAATAATTACCTAACTCTTTTTACTATTCATCGATTCTTAAGATACAAAATTAAAGAGCCTATTTCACTTAATAGATTGGTGAGATTTGAATTATTTGGCGGAAATATCCTTTTTTATTGAAAGTAACTATTTTGGTGCAAAAAAGAATACCATTGAAAAAAAAAAAAAATATTCCACACGCAAATAAGTATTATCGAAATAACAGATGCGTTACAGTACAATAATCAATTACAAAAAGAATTATTTTTCACAAAAAAGGTAAATTTATATTTACTGAATTGAATCCAATTGTGTATTTGAAAAAAAAAAATGTCATTAAGACTGAGGAAAAATGGTTTAAACACTGATGATATACATTATAAAAATTACAAGTAGAAACACGGGCACATGTATGTATGTATGTATGGATACATATATGTATGTATGTATTTATGTATGCATGTATGTGTGTTTAAATGATATATCTTAGTATGTATAAGTGTACGTATGTGTTTGTGTATAATATGTGTTAGTATGTATGCATATATATACAACAGTCCTCTGTTTCGTATCTGACACCCAACTTCCAATCTGTAGATTATTTTCTTATCAGGACACGAGATGGTTGGAAAGGCCAGTGATGTTTTTGGATCTAATTGCCAATAAACGTCACGAGTCTTAATCTATTTTATCTGTCTTCAAGATTAGCCTTCGATGCCTTTCCATCTAATGTTTTCTTATTATTTGTTTCTGGGCAGAGTTCTTCCAGCTTCTTTTTTTTTTTTTTTTTTTTTTTTTTTTTTTTTTTTTTTTTTTTTTTTTTTTTTTTTGTTGACTGATGCGGAATGGGCATCAGTAGGTTGGCCAGGGCACTAGCCACCCGTTGAGATACTACCGCTAGAGAGTTATGGGGTCTTTTGACTCGCCAGACAGTACTACATTGGATCCTTCTCTCTGGTTATGGTTCATTTTCCCTTTGCCCCCACACACACACATCGAATAGTCTGGCCTATTCTTTACACATTCTCTTCTGTCCTCATACACCTGACAACACTGAGATTACCAAACAATTCTTCTTACATCACTGTAATTGTTCTATGGCAACTTTTCTCTTTGTAATGGTAGAAGAGACTCTAGCTATGGAGAGCAACTCTTCTAGGAGAAGGACACTCCAAAATCAAACCATTGTTCTCCAATCTTGGGTAGTGCCATAGCCTCTGTACCATGGTCTTCCACTGCCTTTTGGGTTAGAGTCCTCTTGCTTGAGGGTACACTTGGGCACACTGTTCTGTCTTGTTCCTCTTCCTCCTGGTTTGTTAAAGTTTTTATAGTTTATATTTATTTTAATATTTTTGCTCTTCTTAAAATATTTTATTTTTCTTTGTTTCCTTTCCTCACTGAGCTATTTTCCCTGTTGGAGCCCCTGGGCTTATAGCATCCTTCTTTTCCAACTAGGGTTGTAGCTTAGCAAGTAATAATAATAATAATAATAATAATATTACATTATGATCAATTCTGTTGTTTTACTTTGTGGTAGTTAAAATACGAAACACCCATATCAGTGATATATAAAAGAATAATGGTCCTCTGTATCCTTCGACTTGATCTTGAAATTGAATTTCTGCCAATACACCCCGAGACAAGGTTTACAAGAAACGGTAGACGATTGAAGGAAGTCTCGAGGCAATGAAATGTCTTGAAGGAGTGGGGTGGAAGGTATATTGCTTTTGGGAGAGAGAGAGAGAGAGAGAGAGAGAGAGAGAGAGAGAGAGAGAGAGAGAGAGAGAGAGAGAGAGAGAGAGAGAGAATATTTTTTTTTTTTTTTTTTTTTTTTTTTTAGTTTCTCTTTCGGTTCGTGTTATGGTGCATTGGGTGATTAAAGTTATTTGGAACTGCAGCTCTGCTGTTCTTATTGAAATAATAATACCAATTCTCTAATATCGCAAGAGGGTCTGCCCCTCTCTTTTATTCTTCTCCTGTACTTCTCTTTCTCCCTATTTCCTTAATCTTGACCATCCCGAGTACCTGCCTTTGAGCTATAAACTGGATTGTATCCAGAGGTACTCTTCCTTTCCCCATATTCCCCACTTCCCTATTCTTATTATTATTATTATTCCACTGCTGTTCTTACTTGCAATGATAAGGTATTGTTAGTACTGTATTTTGCACGTCATATCCTGTCTCCATATACTGTATGTACTCTGGGGGAAGTAAAGAACACCTCCTATGTGATTTCTAACTGCTTTATCTGCAGAATACTATGTTGTATTTACTAGTCTGGCGTCATGTAAAATAAACAGAACAAAGTATAAGCGATAAAACAAAAACAAAAGAGAATCAGTATAAAATAGAATCAAATCTCATTTTTGGATATAACCCATTAGAGTTGTAACCCTCTTGAGGTCCTTTATGCAAAAATTGCTTATAATCACCCTACATAATTAACTTCATACGTGTACGGATGCAATGGTGTAGTATTATTTTCTTACATAACCTATAGAGAAGTGAAAAATTTTACGTTTAATAGAAATTGCATGTTTTCAGGAATTTTGGATTGAATATA
>NC_090725.1:76628504-76631004 GCF_036898095.1 Palaemon carinicauda
TATTACATAACCACTAGAATTCTTTCGATCCAATATGACGAGAGGCCGATCATAAATGTTAACATTTTATTAGATCATATCAGCAGACCGGAAGGCAGAAGAGTGTTCATTGCCTGCAGTGCATTGGATGAAGTTGTTTAATAGCTTCCTGATGACTGACGGACACCAGCTATGCTATATTGTCTTCTTGATCCCTATGACTGATAGGTATTTGTTAATTGGATGCCTCAGTCTTTGGGCATCTTGGAGATCGGTTCCTCATTGAATCTCGTGGCTGGGAAGACGGATGCAATCTTCTTGAGATTCTTGGAAATGTGAATAAATAGACCATATTAATTTTTAAAGTCTATACCATAGGCTATTTTCATCGTTTCATGATAAGTGACCTTAATATATTGAATATTTGCAAATTTTTCTTTTAATTATTGTTATTGATATACATAGACATAATGACGACAATGTCAATATCAATATCAATAATTACTAATATATATATATATATATATATATATATATATATATATAAATTATATATATATATATATATATATATATATATATATATATATATATATATATATATATATATATATATATATATATATATATATATATAAAATTTATCTACTCATTTATTAATAAACATTGAAAACAGCATCTCTCTGGACAAACTCCATTTACGTCTCTTCATTTATTATTTAGTGTCGACACGTGTTTCTCTCTCTCTCTCTCTCTCTCCTTTTTTTTTTTTTTTTTTTAGAGAGATTTTTTGTCAGTACGGCATTAGTTGAAGGATGGAATTACACTTTAATATAAGACTACGGTAGTGAAAATTTAATGATAGAAAAATATTTGGATACTCTGTAATGAATTGGGATTTTTTTAAAGTAAAAGGTCTCACAGTATTTTATGACCGATCTCACAAGCTCTCCCCCATCTTCGTCAAAGCTGACGAGTTCTATTTCGCAACAGCAGTTGTGAGGCTTACTCTCCCCCTCAGAAAATGTCGATTTATAATCTGCTTTGATCTCTAATTCGATGCCCTTTAGAACGGCGCCTCTCTCTATGACAATTTGTGGTTTTGATGCTACAGCGTTTTATTTTTAGTGAATCAGTTTCTGGGCTTCCATGCAGTCCATTGTACCAACCGTGTGTCACACGATCGTACATAATTCATTTTGTATATATTATGCTTGTATCTTCGCTCTTCCCTCGCACTAAAAAGGACTATCACATCATTCAACTATAAAAAAAAAAACGGTGAAATACACGGCTGCTGTAACAGCTGTGAGGGAAAAGTAACTATAATGATTGAAAAAAAAAAAAAAATCACTCAGGTCTTTGCCTAAGCAGCCTTTAACAAATACACCGCTTCCATAAGGCTAAAATCGATATCAACGATGATGATGATGATGATAATAATTTTAATAATTTATAACTATAATTATTATTATTATTATTATTATATGCTGTCTGAGCAAAGATCTGGCAGTAATTTCAATCTTCTGTTTCTCCAACATGTAATTTCCTGTTGCCTTGAGGTTTTGTATATAAAGGAGAGTGTTCTATAATAAATTAACTCAGTTGCTTTCACACTGCCTTGGAGTTCACAACCTTCTCTCGGCCCGTCACACCATCCAAGTTGTTTCTCTTCTTTCTCCAAGGTAAATTCATGACACCACTGTTGAAAAGGGTTTGAGGCAGAGATTTTAAAAAACTGTTATCGCTTGTGCAACGCAGCTCAAAAATGTGAGGCGTAGTTACCCTCTCAGCATATCTATATTCAGAACTATTGTATTCTATTCGTCCTTTGGAATAGTGGCCCTTACACACCGTAAATGCAGTTTTTTGTTATCTTGAAAAAATTAACTGGAACTCTGTTAGTCCGGAGAGATGCTCTCTTGGATTTTCATACGCCACAAAGATATTTATTCATTGTAATCGTAAAGTAAAAGGTCCAATCTCTCTCTCTCTCTCTCTCTCTCTCTCTCTCTCTCTCTCTCTCTCTCTCTCTCTCTCTCTCTCCCCGCATATAGTATATGTATATTTATTTATATATATATATATATATATATATATATATATATATATATATATATATATATATATATATATATTCTATATATATTTATACATATATATACAGACATATATATATATATATATATATATATATATGTATATATATATATATATATATATACATATATATGTATATATATATATATATATATATATATACATATATATATTCTATATATATTTATACATATGTATATTCTATATATATATATATATATATATATATATATATATATATATATATATATATATATAGAAGTGTGTGTGTATGTGGGGAGAGAGAGAGAGAGAGAGAGAGAGAGAGAGAGAGAGAGAGAGAGAGAGAGAGGAGAGAGAGAGAGAGAAGGCTCATACTCTTTGTTAGTAATTTGTTTACTGCAGCCTGACAATGAATTAATATAGGTACAAATAGCCATAT
>NC_090725.1:76633504-76643504 GCF_036898095.1 Palaemon carinicauda
AATAAACGAGAGTTTGTGCCCCGCTGAAATTTTAAAGTTAATAGTTGTGTCTACAACCTCCCATTCTTGTGAGCGACTGATGGGATTTTTTGGGGGGAGCCTATAGGTCTACCTGCTGACTCATCAGCAGCCATTGCCTGGCCCTCCCTGGTTCTAGTTTAATGGAAAGAAGCCATGGGCACATGTATGTATGATCAGTCTCGAGGTTATTTTCCTGACCCTTTTTCTCTGCCAATTGTGAGCGACCTATAAACAGCAGTATTTTGACACCTTATACATGCTGCACCATTAACTTTTACGGTGCGCTTACGACTACATCTTATTTCTTACAATGCCCCATTTGGACCATCTATGCAGCTTTTTCCCACGCATAAAATTTATTGGCTCCTCTCCTATCATCCTCTGACCCATTTCAAAACTCTACTCTGCTATGACTGTTTAATCCATATCTCGCTTTCTGCCAACCTTTGCATATATCCGTCTACCTTTTGCGAAAAGTTTCTTTCGAATCTATGCACACATCCCTCTACCTTTCTTGATAAGTTTTCTTCCAATTCTTACAAGCACCCTTCTACCTCCCTTGATAAGTTTCCTTCAACCCTTAGCACATATTCTTCAACTATTCTTGCTTCCTCTTTCTAATTCATTTATTCAGCTGTACCTTTAGTAAAATAAAGTTTTTGTTCTTCAACATCTATATCAGCATTCATACTTGATCCTGCTTTCATTTATCAACAAATTTTACACTTGGAAACTTTCCAATTCTTTTGTCTTGTTTCTGCAATTTCTCCTACTTGGAATACGGCATCATGTTCAAAGATCATTCATTCCGCACTTCTCGCCTCATTCTATCCATAATGATACTGTAAATAGCCTTGTAACCAAACACACCCTTTACATCAACCCCATTTATTTTTCAGTAAAATAATCAGTCCCTGACTACGAATTTTAGCATATTTTTCTTCTATAACAAAAACTTATTAGCACTATTAGTAACTTATATTTAAACTATAAATCCTCAAGACCCTTCATTTCATCTCATAATCTTTCCTGACGAGTATTTTTATGGTCATATAGGCCACATCACATGTTGATTTTACCTCTAATTCTTAACTTCTCCCATAAGGGCTATTAGGAAATTATTTATTCACATATCCACCACCTTCCAAAGTCCACATTACTCATTAACTGTAATCCCTATTGTCACTAGTCTTACTGCTTCAGTAAATAAAATCTCAATATGTATTATATATGGTATTATAAAGAAAAAACACCACGTCCCTCTTATTTCACAGTGATATCTGTTCCCATTATTTTTACATCAAGGGATATTCTCTCTCTCACCAATTCTTCTGGCTTCTTCATTCCCAGTAATACCCTACACACCAAGGTCAGCTTAATAATCACATGTTCACTACTGTACCAGAGTATCTCAACTGTAACCCCATTCAATCTTGACACTAGGTTGCTGTAGCCTGATTGGTAACGTCTCCGCCTGGTGTTTGCCAGTCGAGGGTTCGAGTCCCGCTCAGACTCTTTAGTGCCATTAGTGTCTGAAACCTTACCAACTAGAAAGAACATTTCTGTACATAGTATCGAAAATAGTATATATCACATTACCTAAGAAAGTAATGTATTGTTTTATGATATCCTTGGGATTTAAGGTAAACAATTGTATCATTTTTTTTTTTTTTTTTTGCAGGGTCTACCACAAACGCCGAAGAGTGGGGCCAAGTCGTGTCCTTACAACGGAGTGGATCGGTCTGGTCATCCTCCAGAATGGGCAACCACACCAGATGATGACAATGTAAGAAAGCAATGCTCGTTAATTTGATCCTTATGAATTTCCTTTCCTAGGTTAGATATTGATATGCAACCCATAATGCCATTTTTTTTATGTCGTTCATTGTTCATTTACACCTATTTTTTCCTGTTGTTACTCCTTATAAATTCCTTTCCTAGGTTAGATAATTGATATGCAACCCATAATGCCATTTTTTTTATGTCGTTCATTGTTCATTTACACCTATTTTTTCCTGTTGTTACTCCTTATAAATTTCTTTCCTAGGTTAGATAATTGATATGCAACCCAAATGCCATTTTTTTGTGTCGTTCATTGCTCATCTACACCTATTTTTTCCTGTTGTTACTCCTCATAAATTCCTTTCCTAGGTTAGATATTGATACGCAACCCATATGCCATTTTTTTTGTCGTTCATTGCTCATCTACACCTATTTTTTCCTGTTGTATTTTAAATGCATTATGAGAAACTGTATTAATAATCTTGGCAGATTAGGAAATGCATAGCTTTCTTATCAGAGCGACTAGAATAATGTACTCATAAACACTTCTAATTGCCCACGGATCATTTACAGTGGTTCGTTGATTATTATTATTATTAATATTATTATTACTATTCAAGCTACAACCCTAGTTGGAAAAGCAACATGCTATAAGCCCAGGGGCTCCAACAGGGAAAAATAGCCCAGTGAGGAAAGGAAATTAGGAAATAAATATATGAAGAGAACAAATTAACAATAAATCATTCTAAAAAAAAGTAACAACGTCAAAACAGACATGTCATATATAAACTATTAACAACATCAAAAACAAATATGTCATAAATTAACTATAAAAAGACTCATGTCCGCCTGGTCAAATGATGGATAAATGTGCTTTTAAAATTGCCAACCTCAAATCCAGGTTACAAATTTACACAAATTACCGTCATCAGAACCTTGGAATGTTAGGATTATCTGGTAAGTGCTCAGGAGAGCAATGCTGTGGCTTGATTGGTAACGTCACTGCCTGGTGTTTGCCAGTCGGGGGTTCGAGTCCCGCTCAGACTCGTTACTGCCATTAGTGTCTGCAACCCTACCATCCTTGTGAGTTAAGGTTGGGGGGTTTGGGGGAGTCTATAGGTCTATCTGGTGAGTCAAGGTTGGGGGGTTTGGGGGAGTCTATAGGTCTATCTGGTGAGTCATCAGCAACCACTGCCTGGCCCTCCCTGGTCCTAGCTTGGGTGGAGAGGAGCTTTGGGCGCTGATCATATAATATATGGTCAGTCTCGAGGGCATTGTCATGATTGCTAGGGCAATGTCACTGTCCCTTGCCTCTGCCATTCATGAGCGACCTTTAAAAACTTTTAAAAATAGAATGGTGTATCTGTCCAAATAGATGATACGTTACTGTGTACCCCGTTTGTGTTACTGATTAATTTGACCTCTCATGGATTTGCAGAGGTACCTGTTTTTTTTTTTTTTCCTCAACTAATTGTGTACTCTGTCCATTTTAGGAAGGATGCTATATCATAAATGTAGTTTTTCCTGCTTAATTTAGTCGGAAACAAACTAAGAATTCATCGTTTATCTTCTAGTTTTAAATAAGGTCAAAGGAACATATTTTCATTTCCTTGTGCGAATAGAAGTATGGAATCATATAATAAATTCATTAAGTTTTATATACTTGTATGCAAAGATTACTGAAAACAGGCCATATTTATTTGCATATTAATTTTTCAATATGAATTTATTCCATTTTATTTTTACTGAAGCAATCATCAAATATGAAAAACTTGATATTTTTATGCAATCAGAATTTTTTTTCTAAATAGTTACTTTAATTCTAGAAATTCATACTATATCGTCATCGTTTAAAAGACAAAAAAAAAAAAAAAAAAAAAAAAAAAAAACAAACAAACCAGGAATGTTTAGAAATTTCCATATTCTTGCTTCCCAGCGTATATTACATGAGTATTATTAACACGAGATATTTTCTTCTCACTAATGATTTCGCATAGCCCCTGGCCCTTCAGATTCTTTACCTACTTCAATGCTTATGAATGTATTTCGTAAGAGGTAAGGACGACGCGTTGTAACTCGCCCTCATAAAGAACCAAGTCATGTTTTTTTGGTTTAAACTTATATATGTATGTATGTATGTATGTATATATATATATATATATATATATATATATATATATATATATATATATATATATATATATATATATATATATATATATATATATATATATATATATATATATATGAATTTAAACCAAAAAACATGACTTAGTTCTTTATGAGGGCGAGTTACAACTCGTCGTCCTTACCTCTTTATTATATATATATATATATATATATATATATATATATATATATATATATATATATATATATATATATATATATATATATAATATATATATATATATAATATATATATATAAATATATGTATGTGTGTGTGTGTGTTTATATATAGCGCGTGTGTATATTGGAATGTATGCTTGTATTTATATTTTTTATTATTTAGGCATAAAATTTATATGTGGTCTCGATGCCATTTGTTATGAAAGCCAAACAACATTATAGCAATTGTAATATGAAAATATAAGATCAATATAAGATTTTCTCCCCAAACGGAAAATTCTGATTCCATAATAATATCTGAAGATAGAGCCGTGTATTTGCAAATGGGTAATCATAATCTGAGGGTAGTAATACTTTAGTTTTACAGACATACTTTGTAAAAAGCTATTGCAAATACGAAGGCTTCTTACATGTTATTAATATGATTATGAATCGCCTTAAAAGTTAAGAATACAGGTTTTTTTTTCTCTTACAATAACCTAAAATTATGACTGGAATCATGCTGGCTCCTTTTGAAAAGGTTGCCTTTGACGAAACAGGTATTTTAATGGCTAAATAAACATAAGGAAAGTTTACATTATATTCTTGATGTTTTGTGAAAACAAAAAAAATAATAATGTTAAATATAACTGTTTCTTCAGTCACCATTGTATTTTGACGGGAGAGAGAGAGAGAGAGAGAGAGAGAGAGAGAGAGAGAGAGAGAGAGAGAGAGAGAGAGAGAGAGAGAGATTCTAATTCTTAGGCTGCATTACCAGTCTGTTATCTGGAGTTTCATTACTGTGTAACTTCCCTACTGGGATTTGCCGTGAAACGTGAGGACCCTTGGAGGCAATCCGGTTATATTACACTTTTTACAGTTAGAGTTGAACTCCCAAGAGTATTAATTGTTGTTCCTAATTACCTTGAACTTAGTTAGTAGCGGTCTTTGATATAATAATGGCCTTTGGAACTCCTCGAAGCGATGAGCTGTGAAATCAGATATGTGGCAGCTTTCAAGAAAAACCTGAAGACTTATCTCTTTGGAAAGTGTTATAATAGTGATCCGAAAACTATTAAGCCTGAATACAAATGCTAGCGAATAACTGAGAAGATACAGAGCAAAATATAAACTGAAAAGAATTTTTTTTTCACACACCAAGGCCCGCCTGAACAGACTCTTTAGTGTCTGACGGAGAACGAGAAATAAACCCCTAAAAGTGAAAAGTAAAAGTAATGTAATTATGGGTTCCAGTATGTATACTACTGTAAACCTTTCTTTGCATAAGCTACCTCACGTGTAACCAAATTCCTGGCTTCTGTCCTTACTTTTACTTTTACGGGTTTATTTCTCGCCTTCCGTCAGTGACCAAAAGTCTGTTCAGGCGGGCCTTGGTGTGTGAAAAAATAATTTCTTTCCAGTTAATATTTTGCTCTGTATCTTATCAGTTATTTCGCTAGCATTTGTATTCAGGCTTAATAGTTTTCAGGTCAGTATTATAACACTTTCTAAAAAGATAAGTCTTCAGGTTTTTCTTGAAAGCTGTTACTCAAGTTCCAATGTTACCTGCAGATATGAATGGATGTGCGGCTCTATCGCACAAACTACAATCATCTACGTGTTTTTGGAAAATGAAGTTTTATTTCATTGCTCATTTACACCTATTCTTTCCTGTTGTATTTTAAATGCATTATGAGAAACTGTATTAATAATCTTGGCAGATTAGGAAATGCATAGTTTTCTCATCAGTGAGACTAGAATAATGTACTCATAAACACTTCTAATTGCCCACGTATCAATTACAGTGGTTTGTCGATTACTGTATTCCATTAAATAAGAAAACACTAGTTTCCAGCTTTAATAGTATTTTGCTGTACAAACGAATCTTCAAAAACTTGTGTTGATTTAATATTGGGACTGGAGCAAGTCTTAAGGGGCCCACACACGTTCAAAAAAATTGTCAAAATTTTGCATCAAAATTTTGATATCAAAATTTTGATGCAAAATTTTGACCATTTTTTTGAACGTGTATTTAAGCCTATAGTGCCTGAAAAAAAAAAAATATTGGTTTGTTTCACATTCGATAACGTTTATTTTCTCGAGCTCTGTGGTGGTTATAATTCCCAGATTTATTAACTATCTTTCTTCTGGGATTCTCCTACAGTCGCTGGTGTATGAAGATGGGGTGTTGGTGTCTGGCTCCTTGCAGGCCTTGGTGCAGCACGCCGTTCCAACAGCTGTTTATTATCCGGACACAGCTTATCTCTTCGCCTTCCTCCTTTCATCGAGGCTCTTCATCAAACCCCATGAGCTCCTTCAAAGGATCTGTGATGTAGGATTCACCCAACAGGGACTCAAAGGCAATGATCTTTCTACCATCAATAAGGTAAGGATACCAATCTGAATTTGAAATTTAATGTTATAATGACTGTTTTGTTTTATTGCACCTGATTGATCTTAATAAAAATTACAGAGGATTTTTAAGAAATATCTTGCAACTATTATGTTTTGTCTTTTCTATAGAAAGGTCTCTTAAGTCTATCATGCATATCATCTAAATATGTTATTTGTTCATCAAATGTTTCATTACTTTTAATTATCAAATCTTGGACTTCCTATCTTCGGATCCTTGTTAAGATACATGACTTTTAAGTCACAAAACTACCAATGATCTTGTTATTCCCTTCCATTAAAGTATATGGAAGTCAGATGAATAAAAAAGAATATTGAAGTATCGTATGTGAATTTGACTAGAAATACTATACTTTCGTGTTCAAAGCATGAAGGACTTTTTTGGTGGGTTCTATTGCATATCTATGCAGTGTGAAAGTTTAGGTAAATTAAAAATTTCCAAACTGTATTCAAACGAGAATAACATGCAATGTATGTTTGAAATTCAGTACAATCACTTGATACGCCTTTCATCGTGTTGTGCATTGCATTGCATTGCATATTATCACCCCTTTATTCCAATGTCAGTTGTAGCTAAATAAGCGAATTGGAAAAAGGTAGAATAAAACTATGTACTGAATAGAAAAGTACTATAGTCCATTTCTTTTAGCGATGCATATTTGCACCGACTCGCGGCGGTGCCCTTTTAGCTCGGAAAAGTTTCCGGATCGCTGATTGGTTAGAATTATCTTGTCCAACCAATCAGCGATCCGGAAACTTTTCCGAGCTAAAAGGGCACCGCTGCGAGTCGGTGCCAATATGCATCGCTAAAAGAAATGGACTATAGGAGTAAACTTATTGACGAGTAAAATCTTTTTATATAGAATTGTAAAAATATCATGACATGAAAAATATATATTTCTTTATGGTCCATAAGCGAGAGGGAAAGTCATGCCGACCCAACGTATCCCGGCTAGCACCCTCCAAATACGACTAAAGTTTAGGTCATATATCCGACAGAAGACTACTCAACTAAAGTCTTCCGATAAATAACACAATTGGAAAACGGCTCGGCTCTGGTAGGGGAATTAATCCACTAGTGAAAGTTTATAATATTGTCGTGACATCATAGATATGTTGGGGATAGTGTGAAAAAAAAATGTGTTGGCTATCTTAATGTGATTTATAGTGAGACAACTGTTTAGCCGTTAAGTGTTTGAAATATGTTAATAGGAAGGCTTTTAAAATTTATATATATATATATATATATATATATATATATATATATATATATTATATATATATATATATATATATATATATATATATATATATATATATATATATATATATATATATACAGTATATATATAATTTTTCATATAGATTAGTTTACTTGTTTGCTGAATAAACCCGTTTCTTGGGTATCATTTAGAATTGCTTTACCATGTTTAAAGGCCTATTAAGGTACTCATATGCATATGTGCTTACATATTTACACATGAATATAGATTACTCTATTATATACCTCATGAACACAAACATACATAACCATTGCTACCATAAAAAAATATTTGGTTAGAATAAGGTTAATGTTTATTATAATAAACGAAATTTTTATGATTACACGAGGAACGTGGCCAATATAGAAAATATTAGAAAAATTACATCTTGAAAATTATTGCAGGAAAAGCTGGGAAGATTCGTCCCGCATATGGTGCAGCTTTTAGGGGAATGGAGTGAAACCTTTCCTTACGATTTTCGTGATGAAAGAATGATGGGTGGAGTGAGGACTATGACCCATAGATGCATTGCTCTCGAACCGGCCCTTCGGAGGGACGTAACACAGGTAAGACCAAGGAACAATTAACATAATGACGATACCCTTTTTTTCTTTATTCTAGCATGATTCTGTACTTAAGGACATTACTTTAGGTTCTTTGCGGTCAGCTCGGGTAGTATCCTTTTCGAACGTCGTCCCCAATTCCTAAATATCATTGACTGCAGTCTACCTTGCTTGACTTTAATTTCGTAGTGCAACTAGACGGTTTCCCTCTCATTACATCATGGCAGTGAATGGCCTCCCCAGTCTAAGTACCCTGCCATATTGCCCAATTTGTATAGATTGAGTCAAATCCGAATGAAAATAAATTGGCGGCATTGCAGATTTTCGAGGTACAATCATTTAATCAGTTGATAAATTTTGGAAAACACAGGATCAAAAATTCAATTATAAAACTCAGATAAACACCACGTGCCACCGCCACCCACAGTGTCCTGGCTACCATACTGGAGCCACAGGCCCCCTAGGGCCTCTTCCAGGAAAACGTCTGTAAGAATCTGTAAGAATTAACACAAGTAAAGCAGTTTTCGGTACAATAGATATATTGATTGGTGTTTATTCATAATCTAAAAAAAAAAAAAATAATTATAATTTTATAACTTTTGACCATTTGAATAACTTTTAAACTTTAAAGGCCTGGTGTGTAATTTATAAAAGACGATAAGGCGTGTAGCTTGTTCTCATGGCTCTGTTAATTTTTTAAATATGTTTTTCATCTAATTATACACTGCAGGTACCTCATATTTAGGCTAGATATTTGCAAATGTTTTAAATGAGAAATGAGAAATTTGATTGAAACCCGGCAGAATCGCAGATAACTGTTTTAACTATATATATATATATATATATATATATATATATATATATATATATATATATATATATATATATATATATATATATATATATATATATATATTAACATAAACTACATTTTGCATTGAGTAAAGGTCACTGAATAAAATCGGCGTGTTAATCGAAGTCTGTCTTTAGTAATAATCCCGACAGTATTATTCTAATATTATCGCTATTTATTAAACCATAATTCTTTCTTAGCCAAATAATTCGGAACATATTTTATTCAGTAGGTTTGCTGCTATGCGTTAATATTTCGGAAAACTAAGCTCTCAGTATATTCCTCTTTTTTTTTTTTTTTTTTTTTTTTTATGAGGTAGGATTTACTTTGGACCTAATTTGGTTATTCAGATTTATTCCGGTGAACAGGAAGCATTAACTGCGTTTGATTTTGACATTTTTATCTCATTTTTCATGTTAACATTTATGTACATCGTTGTTTTTAGGCATGAAATAACTAGCGTTGTTAAGCTATTTTATCGTTATTTTATTTTGAAAGTAAGAAAATGGAGCTGACATCAGTTTCATAAATATTATTTCTTAATCTTTTATGAAAATATACAGTATTTGATGTTAGCATGTAGTGATCCACCGTCTCTTGTAAAATTTAATTATATTTGGTGATGATAATAGCATGGAATTTCTTTGAATAACATTAGATCTCTGCCTAATTCCAACATCAGGAGGCAGTTAGACTTTGGCCATGGTAATTTAGTTATCTCTCGGATCAGCTTAACAACTTCAGCTTAATTGACATCGTGCAGTGTTGTTATCTCTA
>NC_090725.1:76648504-76658504 GCF_036898095.1 Palaemon carinicauda
GATTATACTTAATGTTAAATAGAGAGGGGAAAGGTATTATGTAATATCAAAGTGATAAAAGCTGAGATATTACCCTGGGTAGTTTTGGGGGAAGCTCATTAAACCTTTCACTTTAAACTAGAATTTATTAACTTGTATTCTTTGTCCTTGATTACAGTGGAGTAAAGTTCAGAGCGCGAAATTCTCTGTCCTAGAACACCAGATGGATCCCTCCAGTAATTTCAGCAGCTATCGGTCCACTTTGAAAGCAGCCATGTGGAGATCAGCTGGAGCGGTAGATGATAGACAGAAGATTGTCATTCCCTTTTTCAGTCTTCTTGTCAAGGACCTTTACTTTTTAAATGAGGGCTGTGCTAGCAGGTGAGGAATCGAAGTACTTTTTTATGCACATGTATGATGGATTGTTGACTTGAATCACGATGTTAAGTAGTTCCCTTTTCAAAAAGCCTGACGATTTTAATCTATTTATTGGAATTTGTGTGGAATTGAAATATGAGAGGAATTACAGTGTCGCTAACAGAAAAATTAAACGTTGTCAGATCTCCTGATGGATGAGTAAAAATGTAAAATAATATCAGGAAGACAAAATTTAAGATAAACGATAGTCAATAAGGATTTTCTGGAAAGCAAGGGATTGAGACTCCAATATTTTGGGATATAATTAGAGAGGAAGCATATTATGTGTCTGGAGAAAATAGAAAGAAGAAAGTGAAAATGATGGATTGTCAAGTTAAAATGACGCATTACTCTTGCGTAATGGAATTTTTTATCCATAATATAAATTGGATCGAGCTTTTGCCAAGAGAATGTTCCTTTAAAGAGGAACACATTACGCCCAAAAGTGAGGCTTAATGGAGAAGTACTTCTCAAGTAGTTTTAAATCATGACATTGTGTAAAACTGGCGTGTATGTCTTTCACATGATTTGCAAGAAATGTATGGACAATTTTGTTCAACTTTTACCTTTTTCTAGGAATACTTGATAACTCGATTCAACTTCTATTACAGATTACCAAATGGACACATTAACTTCGACAAGTTTTGGCAATTGGCCAAGCAAGTAACAGAGTTTATGGCATGGAAACAGGTGACGTGTCCTTTCGAAAAGGTTCCAGATGTTATAAATTACATGCAAACCACAAACGTCCTTACTGAAACAGGTATTTTAAAACAAAATAATTTTTTTTTCTTAGTTATGAACATAATTTTAAAAATTAGTATGTCGATCCACTGATTTTGTAACACCTCACAAAAATGAACTGGTTACCCAAATTCTTTTAGTAACAAACAATTTATTTACAGGACTGGCGCTAGCATCATTCGAGTGTGAAGGACCTGAAAATAGTTACGAGAAGGAGAGATATAAGAATTTAAAGTAGGTAATAAACATTCTGCATTTCTTATAAATCCCTTGCAAATATGCTGTAAATTGATCATTTATATATATATATATAAATATAAATGTAAAAATTATATAATATTTCTATATGAAGATATTTCTATATATATATATATGAAATATATTTCTATATATATATATATATATATATATTTTTTTTTCTATATATATAAATATATATTTCTATATATAGAAATATTTTTATATATATTATATAAATATATTTATATGTATAAATATACATAAATATGAATATATTTATCCGTATAAATATATTTATATTCATATATATATATTTATACATATAAATATATTTATACATATAAATATATTTATATTTGTATATTTATATATATATATATAAATATATTTATATATATAAATATATTTATATATATAAAAATATTTCTATATATATAAATATATTTATGCATTTAAAATATACATAAATGTAAATATATTTATGCGTATAAATATATTTACATTTATGTATATTTTTATATGTATAAATATATTTATGTGTAAATATACCTACATATAAATATATCTGTATAAATATATTTATCCGATAAATATATATATTTATCTATCTAAATATATTTATCTATCTAGTTAAATATATAACTAGATAGATAAATATATTTATCTAGATAGATAAATATATTTATCGAGATAGATAAATATATTTATCTAGATAGATAAATATATTTATCTAGATAGATAAATATATTTATCTAGATAGATAAATATATTTATTTATAAATATCTTTCTAGATATCTAGATATCTAGATAGATAAATATATATATCTAGATAGATAAATATGATTATCTAGATAGATAAATATGATTATCTAGATAGATAAATATATTTATCTATCTAGATAAATATATTTATCTATCTAGATAAATATATTTATATAATATATATATATCTAAATAAATATATATATCTAGATAAATATATTTATCTAAATATATATATCTATCTAGATAAATATATTTACTAGATAAATAAATATATTTATCTATCTAAATATATTTATCTATCTAGTTAAATATATATAACTAGATAGATAAATATATTTATCTAGATAGATAAATATATATATCTAGATAGATAAATATGATTATCTAGATAGATGAATATATTTATCTAGATATTTAATATATTTATCTAGATATTTAATATATTTATAAATAAATATATTTATCTAGATAGATAAATATATTTATTTATAAATATATTTATCTATCTAGATAAATATATTTATCTAGATAAATATATTTATCTAGATAGATAAATATATTTATCTAGATAGATAAATATATTTATCTAGATAGATAAATATATTTATCTAGATAGATAAATATATTTATCTAGATAGATAAATATATTTATCTTGATAGATAAATATATTTATCTTGATAGATAAATATATTTATCTTGATAGATAAATATATTTATCTTGATAGATAAATATATTTATCTTGATAGATAAATATATTTATCTTGATAGATAAATATATTTATCTTGATAGATAAATATATTTATCTTGATAGATAAATATATTTATCTAGATAGATAGATAAATATATTTATCTAGATAGATAGATAAATATATTTATCTAGATAGATAAATACATTTATCTAGATAGATAAATACATTTATCTATCTAGATAGATAAATATATTTATTTATCTATCTAGATAGATAAATATATTTATTTATCTATCTAGATAGATAAATATATTTATTTATCTATCTGATAGATAAATATATTTATTTATCTATCTGATAGATAAATATATTTATTTATCTATCTAGATAAATATATTTATTCATCTACATAAATATATTTATCTCGATAGATAAATATATTTACCTAGATAAATAAATAATATTTATCAAGATAAATATATTTATTTATCGAGATAAATATATTTATGTAGATAAATAAATATATTTATCTATCTAGATAGATAAATATATTTATCTAGATAGATAGATAAATATATTTATCTATCTAGATAGATAAATATATTTATCTATCTAGATAGATGAATATATTTATCTATCTAGATAGATAAATATATCTATCTATCTAGATAGATAAATATATCTATCTATCTAGATAGATAAATATATCTATCTAGATAGATAAATATATTTATCTATCTAGATAGATAAATATATTTATTTATCTAGATAGATAAATATATTTATTTATCTAGATAGATAAATATATTTATTTATCATTTATCTATTTATCTAGATAGATAAATATATTTATCTATCTAGATAGATAAATAAATCGATCTAGATAAATATATTTATCTATCGATCTAGATAAATATATTTATCTATCTAGATAAATAAATATATTTATCTATCTAGATAGATGAATATATTTATCTATCGATCTAGATAGATGAATATATTTACCTATCGATCTAGATAGATGAATATATTTACCTATCTAGATAGATAGATGAATATATTTACCTATCTAGATAGATGAATATATTTATCTATCTAGATAGATAAATATATTTATATATCTAGATAGATAAATATATTTATATATCTAGATAGATGAATATATTTATCGATCTAGATAGATGAATATATTTATCTATCGATCTAGATAAATATATTTATCTATCTAGATAGATGAATATATTTATCTATCGAACTAGATAGATGAATATATTTACCTATCTAGATAAATAAATATATTTATCTAGATAAAAAAATATTTTTATTTAGATAAATAAATATATTTATCTAGATAGATAAATATATTTATTTATCTAGATAGATAAATATATTTATTTATCTATCTAGATAAATATATTTATTTATCTATCTAGATAAATATATTCATTTATTAATCTAGATAAATATATTCATCTAGATAGATAAATACATTTATCTAGATAGATAAATTTAACTAGATAGATAAATATATTTATCTAGATAGATAAATATATTTACCTAGATAGATAAATATATTTATCTATCTAGATAAATGTATTTATCTATCTAGATAAATGTATTTATCTATCTAGATAAATGTATTTATCTATCTAGATAAATGTATTTATCTATCGATCTAGATAAATATATTTATCGATCTAGATAGATAAATATATTTATCGATCTAGATAGATAAATATATTTATCGATCTAGATAGATGAATATATTTATCGATCTAGATCGATAAATATATTTATCGATCTAGATAGATAAATATATTTATCGATATAGATAAATATATTTATCTATCGATCTAGATAATTATATTTATCTATCTAGATGAATATATTTATCTATCTAGATAAATAAATATATTTATCTAGATAAAAAAATATTTTTATTTAGATAAATAAATATATTTATCTAGATAAATATATTTATCTATTTATTTATCTATATAAATATATTTATCTAGATAAAAAAATATATTTATCTAGATATATATATCTATATTTATTTATCTAGATAAATATATTTATATAGATAGATAAATATATTTACCTAGATATTTAATATATTTATCTATATAAATATATTTATCTAGATAAATATAAATAAATATATTAGTATTTATTTAGATAGATAAATGAATATATTTATCTAGATAGATAAATAAATATATTTATCTAGATAGATAAATAAATATATTTATCTATCTAGATAAATAAATATATTTATCTATCTAGATAAATATATTTGTCTATCTAGATAAATGTATTTATCTATCTAGATAAATGTATTTATCTATCTAGATAAATGTATTTATCTATCTAGATAAATGTATTTATCTATCTAGATAAATGTATTTATCTATCTAGATAAATGTATTTATCTATCTAGATAAATGTATTTATCTATCTAGATAAATGTATTTATCTAGATAGATCACTACATTTATCTAGATAGATAAATATATTTATCTAGATAGATAAATATATTTATCTAGATAGATGAATGAATATTTTTATCTAGATAGATGAATGAATATATTTATCTAGATAGATAAATAAATATATTTATCCAGATAGATAAATAAATATATTTATCTATCTAGATAAATGTATTTATTTATCTAGATAGATAAATGTATTTATTTATCTAGATAAATGTATTTATCTATCTAGATAAATGTATTTATCTATCTAGATAAATGTATTATTTATCTAGATAGATAACTACATTTACCTAGATAGATAGATAAATATATTTATCTAGATAGATGAATGAATATTTTTTATCTAGATAGATGAATGAATATATTTATCTAGATAGATAAATATATTTATCTAGATAGATAAATATATTTATCTATCTAGGTAAATATATTTATCTATCTAGATAAATATATTTATCTATCTAGTTAAATTTATCTATCTAGATAAATGTATTTATCTATCTAGATGAATATATTTATCTAGATAGATAAATGAATATATTTATCTAGATAGATAAATAAATATATTTATCTAGATAGATAAATAAATATATTTATCTAGATAGATAAATAAATATATTTATCTAGATAGATAAATAAATATATTTATCTAGATAGATAAATAAATATATTTATCTATCTAGATAAATAAATATATTTATCTATCTAGATAAATAAATATATTTATCTATCTAGATAATAGATAGGTAAATATATTTATCTATCTAGATAGGTAAATATATTTATCTATCTAGATAGATAAATATATTTATTTATCTAGATAGATAGATAAATATATTTATTCATCTATCTAGATAGATAAATATATTTATTTATCTATCTAGATAAATAAATATATTTATTTATCTATCTAGATAGATAAATATATTTATTTATCTAGATAGATAGATAAATATATTTATTCATCTACATAAATATATTTATCTCGATAGATAAATATATTTACCTAGATAAATAAATAATATTTATCGAGATAAATATATTTATTTATCGAGATAAATATATTTATGTAGATAAATAAATATATTTATCTATCTAGATAGATAAATATATTTATCTATCTAGATAGATAAATATATTTATCTATCTAGATAGATAAATATATTTATCTATCTAGATATAGATAAATATATTTATTTATCTATCTAGATAGATAAATATATTTATTTATCTATCTAGATAGATAAATATATTTATTTATCTATCTAGATAGATAAATATATTTATTTATCTATCTAGATAGATAAATATATTTATTTATCTATCTAGATAGATAAATAAATTTATTTATCTATCTAGATAGATAAATAAATTTATTTATCTATCTAGATAGATAAATATATTTATTTATCTATCTAGATAGATAAATATATTTATTTATCTATCTAGATAGATAAATATATTTATTTATCTATCTGATAGATAAATATATTTATTTATCTATCTGATAGATAAATATATTTATTTATCTATCTGATAGATAAATATATTTATTTATCTATCTAGATAGATAAATATATTTATTCATCTACATAAATATATTTATCTCGATAGATAAATATATTTACCTAGATAAATAAATAATATTTATCGAGATAAATATATTTATTTATCGAGATAAATATATTTATGTAGATAAATATATTTATGTAGATAAATAAATATATTTATCTATCAGATAGATAGATAGATAAATATATTTATCTATCTAGATAGATAAATATATTTATCTATCTAGATAGATAAATATATTTATCTATCTAGATAAATATATTTATCTATCTAGATAAATATATTTATCTATCTAGATAGATAAATATATTTATCTATCTAGATAGATAAATATATTTATCTATCTAGATAGATAAATATATTTATCTATCTAGATAGATAAATATATTAATCTAGATAGATAGATAAATATATTTATTTATCTAGATAGATAAATATATTTATTTATCTAGATAGATAAATATATTTATTTATCTAGATAGATAAATATATTTATCTATCTAGATAGATAAATAAATCGATCTAGATAAATATATTTATCTATCTAGATAGATAAATAAATCGATCTAGATAAATATTTATCTATCGATCTAGATAAATATATTTATCTATCTAGATAGATGAATATATTTATCTATCGATCTAGATAGATGAATATATTTACCTATCGATCTAGATAGATGAATATATTTACCTATCTAGATAGATAGATGAATATATTTACCTATCTAGATAGATAAATATATTTACATATCTAGATAGATAAATATATTTATCGATCTAGATAGATGAATATATTTATCTATCGATCTAGATAAATATATTTATCTATCTAGATAGATGAATATATTTATCTATCGAACTAGATAGATGAATATATTTACCTATCTAGATAAATAAATATATTTATCTAGATAAAAAAATATTTTTATTTAGATAAATAAATATATTTATCTAGATAAATATATATTTATCTTTATTTATCTAGATAAATATATTTATATAGATAAATATATATTAAATATCTAGGTAAATATATTTATCTATCTATATAAATATATTTATCTAGATAAATAAATATAGATATATATATCTAGATAAATATATTTTTTTATCTAGATAAATATATTTATATAGATAGATAAATATATTTACCTAGATATTTAATATATATTTATCTATATAAATATATTTATCTAGATAAATAAATAGATAAATATATTTATCTAGATAAATATATTTATTTATCTAAATAAAAATATTTTTTATCTAGATAAATATATTTATTTATCTAGATAGATAAATATATTCATCTAGATAGATAGATAAATATATTTATCTAGATCGATAGATAAATATATTTATCTATATCGATAAATATATTTATCTATCTAGATCGATAAATATATTTATCGATCTAGATCGATAAATATATTCATCTATCTAGATTGATAAATATATTCATCTATCTAGATCGATAAATATATTTATCTATCTAGATCGATAAATATATTTATCTATCTAGATCGATAAATATATTTATCTATCTAGATCGATAAATATATTTATCTATCTAGATCGATAAATATATTTATCTATCTAGATCGATAAATATATTTATCTATCTAGATCGATAAATATATCTATCTAGATCGATAAATATATTTATCTAGATCGATAGATGAATATATTTATCTAGATCGATAGATGAATATATTCATTTAGATCGATAGATAAATATATTTATCTATATCGATAAATATATTCATCTATCTAGATCGATAAATACATTTATCTATCTAGATCGATAAATACATTTATCTATCTAGAT
This sequence comes from Palaemon carinicauda, assembly GCF_036898095.1. Classification (NCBI taxonomy): domain Eukaryota; kingdom Metazoa; phylum Arthropoda; class Malacostraca; order Decapoda; family Palaemonidae; genus Palaemon; species Palaemon carinicauda. The sequence goes on from NC_090725.1 coordinate 76,657,242, forward strand.
CGATAAATACATTTATCTATCTAGATCGATAAATACATTTATCTATCTAGATCGATAAATACATTTATCTATCTAGATCGATAAATACATTTATCTATCTAGATCGATAAATACATTTATCTATCTAGATCGATAAATACATTTATCTATCCAGATCGATAAATATATTTATTTAGATTTCTAGATAAATATATTTATACCCAGATAAATATATTTATATCGAAATAAATATATTTATATCGAAATAAATATATTTATATCTAGATAAATATAAATATATTTGTATATATATTTATATTTATATTAAATATATAAATAAATATATTTATATTAAATATATAAATATATTTATATAAATATTTATATGTATATAAATATATTTATATATATATATATAAATTTATTTATATTTATATATATCTATATATATATTGAATGTTAATTTATATATATGTGAATTATAATAAACTTTATTTTTATTTTACAGAGCCGATACACAGCAACAGGTTGCTTAAACTGCATGACTGTACTTACATATGTGGAACTCCTCTGGAAGTTGCATCAAGAAATGGATTTTATTTATGGGTTACTTACTAACGAATTCGGATGTGTCTGCCTGTGGAACTTTTCCAGAAGTATATAAGGAACCTAAAAAATATAAAGCATTTTTATTTTAAAATAAAGATGTCAGAAAGGATCTTTGATAAAGATATTGTGGAATGAGTTTTCCGAACTTTGAGAATTCTTGATCCATTTAAGAGGAAAATGTGGTGCATATGGACTAGAAAACAAAACTTTGATGTGTGTATTTTAAATACTTGGCAGTGAGAGTATAATGTATATAAAAGACGATATTTGTATATTGCTTCAACCTGCATTTTCATCCCTCACATGGGTAGTCAGGTGCACGAGAGCGTCTGGTAAACAAAGGTTTGTGTAACAGAGTAACAAAAGATTATTTATGATTTTAAGAGATTAGTTTGTGTATTTCTATCCTTTCTCTCTCTCAAAGGTTTTCTCCTATGTCTACTGGACAGTTAAAGATGGTTTTATCTTATAATGTAAAGTGTATATTTTTTGTGTATAATTATAACTAGTCTAAAGTGGTTTTGTTGATTTTTTTACTTTTAAGAGAATGTATATAAGTTTTTTCTTTACCAAAAAATGGTCACAACATCACATTTGATTAATATATTAGTGGAAAATTTAGAAACACTATATGAAAGGTGTTGATTACATTCCAATTGATGGTAATTAGGATAT
>NC_090725.1:76686450-76691450 GCF_036898095.1 Palaemon carinicauda
AATATTCAAGTCAAAGCATTTTTCAATAAACTTGAGTTTTGATTTAAAATAAGTTAGTAAAGTTCAATCTAAAAAATCTTTGATGTAAATGAAAATAAAAACAGCTCAATCAAAAATATTAAATGCTATTGATAGAAAAGGTAAGGGCTTATTATGCTCCCTGAGGCGTTCCGTTTTCTAGGGGGATGAATTCGGAAGTTTTCCTTGAAAGGTGTGTGACGAGCCAAGACTAGGTTGTGACTCAAAAGCGGGATGAAAGCAACCGAGTGAGTTTGAGATTATTACAGAACATCCAGTTTATATATGCCTCAAGTCCGGGCAAGGTGGTCACAAAATATACAACAGGCTATTTCATGTCCAACCAGCAACCGGTTCTGTTAATATTAACGATAACAAAAACAGACAGGTTAATACAGGTCGCTGTCAGTGCGAGGGGGGAGCGAAAATACAAAGGATAATATATACAAAAAAGAAAAATGTTGTTACTATGTACGATCGTGTGACACATGGTTGGTACATGGCTCCCCCCCCTAAAAATGACATACTGTACATTTCTTCGCGGCAGCCCCGAGTCTGGAGTGGTAGTAGCCAAACTGCGGCCAATGGGTGGCAGTAAGTGGCTGTAGAAGTCGTTGGTTGGGGCGCGAGCGAGTGGTGGGTGATGGGTGGCTTTGTTGCCGCTCCGGCTCGTCACGGGGTAGGCGTGTGTCTTACAGCATTCACGTCAGCTTCGGTTGATGTTGAATAGGTGTCCTCTTCGTCAGGAGTGGAGGTATTGATGGAGGTCTTGAAGGTCGGGAAGTGGCTCTCCATAAGGGTGTTGACTTTGGTCATCAAGTCCTTTTTGGGTAAACTATCGACATCGGGTATGGCAGCGCATACAGGTTCGGGTAAACGATGTACCCAAAGGGCATGAAGTAGGTTTACCTCATGAGGATAGCCGTCTGAGGCAGGTTGCAGGCGAGTGATACTGGTCATTTCCCAAAGGGCGAGTGAAGCCCTTTTGTCCCCCAACGGTTGTTGAGAGAGCTGAAAAAGCTTTGCTATATAGGCGGCGGGTGACGGCGAGTACTACTGCAGAAGGTATGTTTTGACGGCGTCATAGTAAGAGCGAGTGTGGGGGGGAGGCGGGAGAAGCACCTCACTCATTGGTCACCAATGTGATGAGCCAAGAGTAGGTTGTGACTCAAAAGCGGGATGAAAGCAACCGAGTGAGTTTATTACAGAACATCCAGTTTATATATACATCAAGTCCGGGCAAGAAGGTCACAAAATATACAACAGGCTATTTCATGTCCAACCGGCAACCGGTTCTGTTAACAGTTACGATAAGAAAAACTGACAGGTTAATACAGGTCGCTGTCAGTGCGAGGGGAGAGAGAAGAGAGAAGATACAAAGGATAATATATACAAAAAAGAAAAATGTTGTTACTATGTACGATCGTGTGACACACAGTTGGTACAGGTGACTCTGGCTTCTCCGTTCTGTGTGTAGTTCTGAGTCCAGGCCAGTAGGTGTCCTATCACTCCAGTTTCTACAAGTGTGAAGAGGATAGCTGGGGAGCTGGCTAGCTCAAAGGCTTTCTCGAGGTCAAGAAAGATGACAAAAGTTTTTTTTGTCGTTGATTGTTGTGAGAACAACAGTTATACATTCTTGCCTTTTCTGTAGGCATAAAGGCGAGGATGTAGTGGGCCAATTTTCTTTTGAAGTCTGCTGAGTGCCATTCGTTCAGCTACTTTCTCAGTGCAGTTAATTCAAACTATGGGTCAGTAGGTATCTGGTTCCTTGGGTTTTGGGACTGGTTTCATGTCTTGTTGGTTCCAAGTTATTGGTCAGAGTCTTTTGGTGTGTGTTCTGTTGATTAAATGCAAGTACACCAACTTCGTGGGGCTTCCTATGTTCCTTAGCATACGGTATGGGACTAGATCGGCTCTAGGGGCAGTGTCTTTTCTGCCTTTTACGAGAGCTGTGTTGAGTTCTTCCATGGTGAAGGGGTTGTCGTTGTCATCTCTCATGTTGAAGGCGGCTTCAATAATGTTGTTCCTGATTGGAAGCAGTGTTCTCTGCCTATTTATAGTTTACAGAGGAAGGTTTGTACTTTTGGCTTGATCAGCAAAGTTATTTGCAATTCTATTTGCTTCTGTTAATGAGTTTGGGTGGGTGACTCTGGGTGTGCTGTTTTTCCCCGGAGATCTTGTTGAACCAGCCCCATATCTTTGCTAGAGATGTGCTGTTATTGATTTCGGGGCCCCATGAGTACCATTTGTCTATTTTCGCTTCCAATGTTACCTGTAAGGAATGATTGATGATTTCAACGAGCACATCATGAAGTTCATCGGTTCTGTGCCTTCTAAAGAGCTTTCTGGTTCAGTTGATTCTTGCATTCATTTCCTTGTTGTGGCTGTTGTCGTACCAGGCATCGGCATGCTTTGTTCCTGAAAACTTTTCCTTAGGCATAGAAATACTGGCGGCGGCATCTAGTTGTTTGTTAAAGTACAGTAATAGGATGGAGATGTCATTGTGAGGGTTCTTTATATATTCCCAAGCCCTTTCCATCATAGACTACTCGAAATTTGCCCAGTTTGCAAAGTCTGGGTTCCACCTTTTGAGGGGTGGAGGAGGAGAGGGGTATTTCTCTAATTCCTGCTCAATTTCTATAGCAAAGTGATCACTTATTAGCACAGGATGCAGTCACCATTTAGCGCCCTTTTGGATGGTGCTTGACAGGAAGGTGAGGTCTAAACGACGGCCTCTTAGATGGGTTGCTTCTAACACATTGTTACGCAATGTTACGTTCGGATATTTTTGCTGAAGGGATTGCAAATGTGGCCCTGTCTGGTTTGTTGCCAATATTGAATTCAGAAACGGATGGTGGGTGTTTAAATCGCCGCAATGATTGTATCATCCTCAAAGGCAGCGGCAAAGAGCCTCTCTGCATTGATGCTTTTGTTTGGAGATTTGTAGCCATTGTGGACTGTGAGGGTTGTGGCTAGCAGAGACACCTGGACACTAAGTATTCCTGCCTCTGGCCCACAGTCGATGTTTTTTACTCTTTTTGAGGGGATCCTATTCTTGATGGGAGTAGTTAGTCCCCTTGTTGTTAGTGTTAGATACGTGGTATACACTTTGTATCCTGAGAATGGGAATGGTGTATTCTCCCTTAGCAAGGTTTCTTGCAGCACAATAAAGTCTGGATTTTGCACTGAGGCTTGGGATTGTAGGAAGGCGAACTTGTTTCCGAGTCCGCAGGCGTTCCATTGAAGCACTTTCACTTTGGTGTTGTTGAGAGTTTCTTCGTTGTTGAGTGTGTTTGTGTAAGCATTGTTCATTGGAGGGACTATGAAGGGACTAGGGTTTGGAGTTCTTGAGCGGTGCTGTTGAAGATGAAATCATCTACGGATTGCTGTGAAAACTTAATTTTGTGTTCCTTTAAAATGTTGCAAAAGATATTTGAAATATCGGCTATGAAGGCCCAATTGGTAATGTGATGGTGTCAAGGTCGTTCCAATCAGAGCAGGGTGGTTTGAAGGGAGTGGATAGGCGTGAGGCGCTTGGACGGCTTCTGAGAGCGGGATAAGGGAGGCTGGAAAAGTTACTTACGGAATTGGTAATGGGTGTATGGGTTACTGGTAAGGAGCATTGTGGTTTCGTTTGCTCAGAGGAAGTGGAAGAAGAGGTGAATCTTAATGGTGAAGGTGTAGAAGGCGTATGGGAGGGGGCTCGTTTTGACTTTGGCGCAGGTTTTGGAGGAAGTTGAGGTTTGGGGTCTGGGAGAGGACGCTGAGGAGAGGAATGTTCAGGAATTGCATGTCTGGAAGGATTAGGATTAGGTCAGGAGGTGTGGTTGGTGTGAGGGGAGGTGTAGTTAGTATATTTGACGTGGCGGCAGGTTGTAGTAGCGATCAGCTTCCTGGAGGTCGGTGATCCGTTGAAGTCTTTCTGGGAATCTCTTCTGCCAAGCATGGTGACATCCTCGGCAGTTGGGGAACTTGGCAACAGTGTGTTGTTAGGCCTTGAACGTAGTGATGCAGTGGGCTGTAGGGTGCTGTCTGCTGCTGCAAACTGCACAGACCTTAGTTTCGGTGCAGTGGCTCTTGTGGTGTCTAAACTTCGGACACCTGAAGCTTCTAAGGCGCTCTTGGAAGCACTCTCCGTGTAAAAGGTTCCCCAGTAGCCGAAGGAGATCTGTGGAGGTCGTTGTCCCTTGATGACTGCCTCTAACTTGTAGGATCTACTTCCTGATTTCCCCTCGCAGCTCTTGGCTGAGAGAATGGAAGGGTGTTTGAGCACTGGTTCGAGTGGTAGGTCTAGGCAGTTGATAGTGATGGTCATCCGCTTGTCTGCAGGGTTGAGGTGTCAGACGTTCTCCTGCTGCTCTGGGAAATCCGTGGTTTCTTTGTTCTGGGCGATGACGAGTTGTCTTCGGTGATTTGGCCCAATCGTTATCTTTAGCCGTGGATTCCTGGCCTCCATAGTGGCTATGACAGCATATGAGGTCGTATTGGGGCCAGGAGTAAGCCTGAATCTTATTGGCTGTGTTGACATGTTGTTGGTGGTCTGTTGTGGAGGTGGTTGCTGGGTAGGATGACCGGTGGTATCCTGGTTATCTGCGGCTTCTGCTACATTGTTTTGGTTCTGTTCCGTCTCTTTTGTTGTCCTTACGTGTTTCCCAGATTGGTTTGATGGCTGGTTGGGTGGACGAGGGGGGTTTTTTGTGACTCCGCAAGGTAAGGCACCGTGGCTTCATGATTCTTTCCTTCTCCACTCTGGCACGAGGGGAGTCGGAAAGGACGGAGGGGGACAAGCCCCTGGCTGCCATCGCAAATACATGATGGTATCCTACAGCTTCTTTTCGAACTAACTGTTAGGTGTGTTTGTTTTCGTCTCAATAACACTGAAAAATTTTGCTAACGGCGCAGTTCAAATTAAAAAATTCGAACTCCCTAATGCTAATGGCGAAGTTGAAATTCAAAAATTCGAACTCCCTAATACTGGTAGT
>NC_090725.1:76696450-76723950 GCF_036898095.1 Palaemon carinicauda
AATTTCTTGTCTCTTTATTTATGGACACTCCCTAAATATTCTCTGGAGCTCAACATCGTTTCCTAATGCCACAATTTTCTTGGTATTAAAAAAAAAAAGGGAAGGTCTAGAATATGTTATTTCAATAAATAAAGTACTTTCATCTTTAAATTTCTTGTCTCTTTATTTATGGACACTCCCTAAATATTCTCTGGAGCTCAACATCGTTTCCTAATGCCGCAATTTTCTTGGTATAAAAGAAAAAAGGGAAGGTCTAGAATATGTTATTATTTCAATAAATAAAGTACTTTCATCTTTAAATTTCTTGTCTCTTTATTTATGGACACTCCCTAAATATTCTCTGGAGCTCAACCATCGTTTCCTAATGCCTCAATTTTCTTGGTATAAAAGAAAAAAGGGAAGGTCTAGAATATGTTATTATTTCAATAAATAAAGTACTTTCATCTTTAAATTTCTTGTCTCTATATTTATGGACACTCCCTAAATATTCTCTGGAGCTCAACATCGTATCCTAATGCCTCAATTTTCTTGGTATAAAAGAAAAAAGAATAGGAAAAATGTGGCGGCTTTCAAGAAAAACCTGAAGACTTATCTTTTTAGAAAGTGTTATAATAGTGACCTGAAAACTATTAAGCCTGAATACAAATGCTAGCGAAATAACTGATAATGATACAGAGAAAAATATTAACTGGAAAGAAATTATTTTCACACACCAAGGCCCGCCTGAACAGACCTTTAGTGTCTGATGGAGGGCGAGAGATAAACCCGTAAAAAAAAAAAAATTTTATTATTTCAATAAATAAGATACTTTCATCTTTGAATTTCTTGTCTCTTAAGGAGTTTTAAAAGAGAATATTCCCCTTAAAAGCACATTTTTCAGGTCTTTAAATTTTTGCCTAAGGCTTAAGTGCAATATCAAAAAGAAAAAAGTACATATAAAGTACTTTCATCTTTAAATTTCTTCTCTCTTAAGGAGTTTTAAAAGAGAATATTCCCCTTAAAAGCACATTTTTTACGTCTTTAAATTTTTGCCTAAGACTAAGTGCAATATCGAAAAGAAAAAAGTAAATTAGAAATAACGAAATAAAACCAAATGTTATCTCGGACTTACGCGAGAAGCCAACAAAAAAGAAAGAAAAAAAAGTGGTTACATATTTTCTAATACTTCAGTTGTAAAGTAAGACCTAACATTCATAAATCAAGCCATCAATATTACGTTTGCATTTAAACAATAACAATTTAATACATGTGTATGGCAGAAAACCTTTATTAATATTACCTTTAACTCTCTGAGGAGCCGATAAGCAGCAATCACTGAAATGTAGATTTAGATTACTTCATTTTTTCCCCTCATACGACACCATGCACTTTTTTGGTGAAATACAATTTTTTCCCTCATACGACACCATGCACTTTTTTGGTGAAATACAAATTAACTGTAGTAAAATATGTGTTAATTTTCTAAAACAATTACCAACTTTATGCATATATATATATATATATATATATATATATATATATATATATATATATATATATATATATATATATATATATATATAGAGAGAGAGAGAGAGAGAGAGAGAGAGAGAGAGAGAGAGAGAGAGAGAGAGAGAGAGAGAGAGAGAGAGAGAGAGAGAGAGAGAGAGCTGTCACCGATCTTTCAAACATAGTGGGTATGAATTCAGAAAGAATTAATGTTCAGCGATCTAAATGGCCATAGTAGAATGCAACAGATCAACACCAGCAATAACAATTTGAACATGAATCCCAGACTAATAAAAATCTTTCAAATATAACGATGAAGAATTTGATAAAGTACGATAGTTATACAAGCTGATTTTCCATTCGTGACATATTAACTACAACTTCATAGGTGTATTGATAATGGTTTCCGTTTTTATTGTGTGTCATTATTATTATTATTATTATTTGCTAAGCTAAAACCCTAGTTGGAAAAGCAGGATGCTATAAGCCCAGGGGCTCCAACAGGGAAAATAGCTCAGTGAGGAAAGGAAACAATGAAAAATAGAATATTTTAAGATCAATAACATTACAATAAACATTTCCTAAATAAACTATAAAAACTTTAACAAAACAAGAGGAAGAAAAATTAAATAGTGTGCTCGAGTGTACCCTCAAGCAAGAGAACTCTAACCAACTCTGACTGCTTTGTAAGAGTAAAATACAGTACTTATAATATCAAAGTCCGTACGCACTTTAAAAAAAGGGATATCTCTGCTTGTGCATGCAAGCAAGTAGAGACATTACTATGCGTAAATCCATCTTAATGTTAGCTCAATCACCATTGCCTTTGCAGTTATCTCATGAAGTTAAATTAAAGCGTACCGAGGTATAACAGCTTGATTGACAAAAAGTGTATGCCTTCTGCATTATGCGCTTTCTTGTAAGTCAAAGCAAACGGCAAAGGAATATAATGATCAGAAGTCTACCGAGCTTCCCACGCTTTAAAGAATTTTACTGTTATAAGCTCAACTGAAAGGTCAAACAAGCTTGCTTTTCCTTTTCTTTATATTGCTACCTACTGGATGTAGTTCCCCGAGGTGCTTATATTAGATTCAGCACGGATCCCGTTTATCATAAGACGAAAAGAAAGTGTTTTAATGCTTGAAAAGGCACACCATTATTTGATTAGGATCAGTCGCCTTTCTAAGGGGCCCATACACGTTCAAAAAAAGCGTCAAAATTTTGCATCAAAATTTTTATATCAAGATTTTGATGCAAAATTTGAGTGTGTGTAGGACGTTTTTATGTCAAAAAAAGATTTGAAGCAATATTTTGACGCTTTTTTGAACGTGTATTTACACAGTGTGGCTCCATGTTCTTATTTTCAGCATGAATTTGTTTAGTTGTTATCGTAGGGGATTTTGCCTTTAAGTTCTCTACCGATGTTAATTTGGGTCTATTTGAGATGATAAAAGAAAACGGTTCTCGAAAATCACACGCGCTCTACAATAATTCTCTAGCTCGCCGTTATAACAAAACCTTGAATGACAGTCTGTGGCTTCTAGTGTGTCATATATTTCAATATTTTGTCTTAAATACGAAAATAAACTCTTTCATATTACTACTGCGAAGTCAGCAATAATTGCATGATGCAAATGTGCAGTGTCATATAAATTATTTTCTATTCCAAAAAGTGGGTAACTTGAAAGCAAGGGAAGTAGCTTGAAACTGGTTTCAAACTTGCCCCCGGCTAATCTTAAACCTATTTTAAGAGCCTCGCTACACGATGAAATGATATTCTGGAAGGCAAAAATGCCTAAATGATTATTTGAAAGATAAACCGAGTAGAATTCCAACTGCATGAATCAACTAGCTTGATAAATGTTCCTTCCTTTTACCCAAAAAGAAACTTGATAAAACCTCACTGCCGTTAAATCCAGAAGGAATATCTTTTTCTCGTCATTTACTAACAGGCTATCATAGTCGGTTTATTTGTGAAATCTTTAATAGCATGAAATATAACGGCGAATAAATAAGAATGATTAAATCTAAAACTTCCCGAGTCTCCAGTAAAAAAAAAAGGATAAAACAACCTTCTCGATGTTCCAAAGTGGACTTCCCACTCTGCACGACAGGTTGCCAGGTTGGCCTTTTTCGGGCCAAAAAAAACCCCCCAAACCTCCAAATTTGGCCCCTTTTTTGTGCTAGATACCTAAATTTGGCCTTTTCGAAATTGCTTAGCCTTAAATGCTATATTTTCGGCCTTTTTCTACTATTACGTTAGCCTTTTAAAACCGCAGTTGATCAGACGTTGGCCTTTTTTCGTTTGGAAAACCTGGCAACTCTGCTGCACGACATAAAACACTGAGCAAAACACACAACGTAAATAAATTGCACCGGAAGAGCACGACACATAGCACGAGCGCGACGAACAACATGATCACAAGGCATTCTGAGAACAGCGCATCAAACGACAATTTTTTTGGAGTTGCTACAATTATATAATTCAATCACCCACCTCAACTGGTCTTCTGGTCAGTTGGTAGTGTCAATAACTTTTTTTTTTTACTTTTATTTAAAATAACAAAATACAATATCTACATTTTGTCAATTAAATAGTTGAACACACGAATTCCTTTGTAACAAGTTTCTTCAATTTTTCCTTATACAAAATTGACGCAAACCATCTCACATAATTTAATCTTCCTCTAAGAAAACCAAGAGTGTCAATAACTTTTTTTTTTACTTTTATTTAAAATAACAAAATACAATATTTACATTTTGTCAATTAAAAAGTTGAACACATGAATTCCTTTGTAACAAGTTTCTTCAATTTTCCCTTATACAAAATTGACGCAAACCATCTCACATAATTTAATCTTCCTCTAAGAAAACCAAGAGTGTCAATAACTGAACATCGTTGTTAAAGAAAGTTGGAGCCATGGCAAGCGAACAACGTTGAGGAATGTTTCTATGTAAATTTTCACCTTTTTAACAACAAGGGTCCCAGTTTTTCCCATTTGAAGATTAGAAGTGCCTCCTCCTGCCCATTTGAAGATTAGAAGTGCCTCCTCCTGCCCATTTGAAGATTAGAAGTGCCTCCTCCTGCCCATTTGAAGATTAGAAGTGCCTCCTCCTAATAGAACCACTCTTATCCAAAACCGCCAATTATATCAATCATATAAAGGTAATTGGTAAAGGTGTCAGGTATCAGTTCCAGTTTCATAAGAATAGATACTCACCAGAACGTCAGCCAGGCAAGCCCAACCACAACTGTGGTGCCCAACCACAGCAATGGCCTCCCCAGTTTGAAGATCGCTCATGAATGGCAGAGGCAAGGGACAGTGACACTGCCCTAGTGATCAGGACAATGCCCTAGAGATTGACCATATATTATATGATCAGCGCCCAAGCCTCCTTTACACCCAAGCTAGGACCAGGGAGGGGCAGGTAGTGGCTGCTGATGACTCCCCCAACCCCCCAACCTTAGCTCAGAAGGATGGTAAGGTTGCAGACACTCATGGCACTAACGTGTCTGAGCGGGACTCGAACCCCCGACTGGGAAATACCAGGCAGAGACGTTACCAATCAGGCCACAGCATCCCTTAAACTCTCGGTCCCGGGCTGGTATCGATCTACTGCCATGCGAATGCTAGGCGAACATTTTACAACTGTATTAGCCAGGAGGCTAGTACAGTGATAACGTATCGGTAGGCTATAATGATATAAAGTAACAGTAATATCATTAAGCCATAAAACCTCCATCTTTACGTTACAGGCTCTGATGAAGTAATTTTACTGGACCCAGCATGTTACTATTCTCTTCTTTTTCCAGTTACTATTTGCATCCCAGACCATCCAAGACTGGAAGATGCAAAATACACCGGAAGATGCATTAGCATCTCTCTGGTGGATATACGAGGTGCCTCACACTGAGGGACCTGGGGGAACCCAAACAAAAAATAAGGCAATAAGGTAAGGCAATAAGGGGCCACACTTCAAACCGCTCCTTGGTAAAATGTAAACGCAACTTCTACGGGCACATGGTATACGTCTGGTTTCTTAAAAAAATGAAATGATAATTGAAAGAAGTAAACAACCTATAGTCCATTTCTTTTAGCGATGCATATTTGCACCGACTCGCAGCGGTGCCCTTTTAGCTCGGAAAAGTTTCCGGATCACTGATTGGTTGGACAAGATAATTCTAACCAATCAGCGATCCGGAAACTTTTCCGAGCTAAAAGGGCACCGTCTAACCAATCAGCGATCAGGAACCTTTTCCGAGCTAAAAGGGCACCGCCGCGAGTCGGTGCAAATATGCATCGCTAAAAGAAATGGACTATAGTCCTTTAGTTTGGCCAAGACTCCATCCTGTAATCTAATGGCCACTTCTACGATGCGCGAGGCCAATATTTAAGGCCGCTTTCATAGCAGTATTCTTAAATCACTTATTTTTCAAAATTACATTTCATATCTACTTGTCCCGCTCTACCAATCGTGGTTTGGCAACTCTTAAAATACTTCTATGTATTTCGACAGTAATAATAATAATTAGAATAGGGAAGTGGGGAACATGGGGAAAGGAAGAGCACCCCTGGACACAATCCAGTTCACAGCTCAAAGGCAGGTACTCGGGATGGGAAAGATTAAGGAAATAGGGAGAAAGAGAAGTACAGGAGAAGAATAAAAGAGAGGGGCAAACCCTCTTGCGATATTAGGGAATTTGTATTATTATTGTGACAGCTTTCTGCCGTATTACGTTTCTCTATGTATTTAATTCTTCTCAACGTAAAAAAGGGAGTGGAAAAATAAGTGCAACACTCACAGAACAAATGTGTCCTACAGAAATTGCTTATACCAGAGTACTAAGCTGATGAGCAAAGCAAAGTGGAGTGCACCCTGGCCGAACGGACTACACGGGCAGATTAAAAGGACTGAGTACGTTTTCGTCCCTAGACAGAAACAAATGACTTCGCTGCTTTTATTTACACATCTTGATTTGATGTGGTTCAGTTTTTCTCTAAGTTCTCGAGAGAATGAATAGTGCTCGTGTTGTTTAATAAATTACCCTATTATTACAAACGTAATAGACTATTCGAAACTAGTGTGAATCATGCAATAGGAGGAAGAACGTTCAGTTATGCGGCACCCAGACTCTTCAACGACCTTCCACTCGATGTCAAGAATAGCAAAAATGTGGCAGCTTTCAAGAAAAACCTGAAGACTTATCTTTTTAGAAAGTGTTATAATAGTGACCTGAAAACTATTAAGCCTGAATACAAATGCTAGCGAAATAACTGATAATGATACAGAGCAAATTATTAACTGGAAAGAAATTATTTTCACACACCAAGGCCCGCCTGAACAGACCTTTAGTGGCTGATGGAGGGCGAGAAATAAACCCGTAAAAGTAAAAGTAAGTAAGTAATAATAAGTCATATTATTACTAAGATCATTAGTTTAACAATAGGTAATTATGAATAGAACCACAAATAATTGCATCCCAATTTTTTTTTTCTAAATTTCTTTTCTTATTTTTCGAGGAAAGGCACAAACCAATAAGGACATATCTGCTAGCGAGAAGAGATATATCTCTTATCAAACAATTATTCTGCATTTGCAAAAGAAGAAAAGCCCTCTCTGAGCATATGGCTCATGTGGTACTGAGTAACCTACTCTGCTCGCGTGGTGCATCGTGTCGAAATCAAATATATAAACACCCAAGCAATGCCTATTATTATCATTATTTTACTTCTTCATTCTTCATAATAATAATAATAATAATAATAATAATAATAATAATAATAATAATTATAATAATTATAATAATTATTATAATTATATTTATATTCATATTTATATTTATATTATAATTATAATAATTATAATTATAATAATATTATTATTATTATTATTACTATTATTATTATTATTATTATTATTATTATTAGCTAACCTACAATTCTGGTTGGAAAAGCAGGAGGCTATAAGCATAAGGGGATATAGCCTAGTGAGGAAAGGAAATAAGGAAATGAATAAATTATATGCAAATAGCACAGTGAGAAAGGGAGGAAAAGAAATAAGGAAATGAATAAATTATATGCAAATAGCAGTGAGAAAGGGAGGAAAGGAATAAATTATATGCAAATAGCACAGTGAGAAAGGGAAATAAATGAAGTATACGAGAAGTAATGAATAAAATTCTTTAAATATATCAAGCTCAGTAACAACGTTGCAATAGATCTCTTATACAACTAAGTAGATAGAATTAGGTCAGCCGGTTTATCGTAAAAACATTTGCTGGAAGTTTTAACTTCAAAAGTTCCACCGATTCAACTTCGTTACTAATATCTTTCCACAATCTGATCACAGCTGGGATAAAACTTGTAGAATGCTGACTAGTATTGAATCTTATGATGGAGAAGGGAAGGCTGTTAGAATTACCTGCATACCTAGTACAGCGATCAGGATGCAAAGGATTGCCTTATTTTATGTTTGGGTTCCCCCAGGTCCCTCAGTGTGAGGCACCTCGTATATCCACCAGAGAGTTGCTAATGCATCTTCCGGTGTATTTTGCATCTTCCAGTCTTGGATGGTCTGGGGTGCTCAGAATTATGAAAAAATCTTAAGCAACATGCATAAGAACTAACTGCCGACGGTGCCAGAGACAAGAATAAGAAATTGACAGCAAGTTTTGCCCAACAAATTAAGATGAGAGTCAGCACCTGAAGACCAAACAGGAGAATAATACTCGGAACAAAATAGAATGAAAGAATGAAAAAGTTTTTGGCATTGATTGATCAAGGAAAGAATTTTTCAATACGACAGTTTTTTGTACAATTGAAGAGGAGGCATACCGGATATGTTTCTCAAAAGTAAATTTGCACTCAAGAATCAAAAATAATATTTTGAAGTTGTACATAGTTAAAGAACCATTAGCAATGCAGATATCTGAATGTTGAGGAGCTACTGCTCTCGATCAACTTATAATCATACTTTGAGTTTTGTTTGGATTCAACTTCGTGCCCCATAATTTACCTTAAGTGCCAATGCTAGCTAAATCTCCATTAAGAGATTCAGCAACCCCAGATCTATATTCTGGAGATGAAATTGACGAAAGCAGAGTAACATCATTTGGATATGCAACGAGCTTGTTTTCTAGGCAAAACCACATATCATGTGCATATAGTATGAAAAGTAATTATCAAGATTACTACCCCAAGGAACATCAAATATTACATTCCTATGCTCATAACGGTAGTCATCAACACCAACTCTTTGCGGTCTATTATATTAGACTCAGGGATCTGCTTCGGCAAAGGAGCGCACCAAGATTAAGACCAAAGAACTCTTGCTGGAGGTAGAAAGAGATTTACTATTACACCTGGAATTTGAGAGAGTATTTCAGTGAATCTTTTGAATAATGAAACAAATATTTCATGGTAACTGCAAGAACTCTGAATTATAGGTCATTGCTTTCATTCACTGATGGTTTGTCCAAAATAATTATTGCATGGGTTTATTTTCAAGTGCCCAAAACCTCAATAAAAAGGGACCCAAATTTGCAAATGGGCATCATCACTAATACATTTATGAACCATATTTCAATATGAATCATTAAAGCATCGAGTCATATACTTCAATTACTGCTTAATAAGCATTATTATTATCATTATAATTATCATTATTATTATTATTATTATTATTAACTAAGCTACAACCCTAGTTGGAAAAGCAGGATGGTATAAGTCCAATGGGGAAAGGAAATAAGGAAATAAATGAACTATATGAAAGATAATGCAAAATTAAAATAAAACATTTTAAGTACAGTAACAGCATTGAAATAGATCTTTCATACATAAACTATAAAAAAAGAGACTTATTGTCAGTCTGTTCAACATGAACCACTTGCTGCAAGTTCGAACTTTAGAAGTCCTACTGATTCGAGTACTCGATTAGGAAGATCATTCCACAACTTAGTCATAGCTGGAATGAAATTTCTAGAATACTGTGTAGTATAGAGCCTCATGATGGAGAAGGCATAACTATTAGAATTAACTGCATGTAAACGATGGTCAGAATTATGAAAAATCTTATGTAACATGCATAATGAACTTATTTAACGACGGTGCCAGAGATTAATATCTAGATTAGGAATAAGATTTCTAATATACCTTAACCTACCGTCCAATAGATTAAGATGAGAATCAGCAGCTGAAGGCCAGACAGGAGAACAATGATCGAAACAAGTTAGAATGAAAAAATTAAAACACCTCTTCAGAATAGATCTATCATCGAGAATCTTAAAAGACTTTTTCAGTAAGCCAATTTGCTGTCGAGAATTACACCTAAAATTCTAAGTCATATAAAGTTAAAGAAACATTATCAATTCTGAGATCCGGATGTTGAGTAGCAACTGTCCTTAACCTACTCACAATCATACTTTGAGTTTTGTTAGGATTCAACCTCATGCCCCATAATCTGCACCAAGGACTAATTTTAGCTAGATCTCTATTAAGGGATTAAGCGTCCCCAGATCTTTACCCAGGAGATAGAAATGATGCAAAGATAGTAGCATCATCTGCATATGCAACGGACTTGTTTTCTTGGCCAAACCCATATTATGTGTATATAGTGTGAATAGTAATGGCCACGAACACTACCCTGAGGAACACCAGATATCACATTCCTATACTCACTATGGGGCCCATCAACATTTCTTTGCAATCTATTACTTAAAATTCAATAATGATGCTAAGAAAAAACCCACCAACTCCCAACTGTTTGAATTTGAAAACAAGGGCCTCATGATTAACAAGGTCAAAGGCAGCCCTAAAATCAAGGCCAATCATACGAATTTCCTGACCACAATCAAGGGAATTCTGTACAGCATTGGTGATAGTAAGAAGGGCATCACATGTTCCAAGGCCTTTACGCTATTCATATTGTAACTTTCATCAATTCCATATCCTGAATGTAGATCTAGGATTTCTGAATCCCTTAATAGAGATCTAGCTAAAATCAGTGCATGTGCAAATTATGGGGCATGAAGCTGAATCCTAGCAAAACTTGAATTATGAATGTAAGTAGATCAAGGATAGTGGCTCCTCAAAATCCAGATGCCTGTATTGATACTCTTTCTGTAACTCAGTATGACTTTAAAATGTTATTTTGGGCGTCATTCTCGACAGCAAATTTACTTTAAGCACACGAGAAGGGATACGCCTATCAATTATGTTGACTAGGTTCTTATTCAAAGGAATAATAAGATCAATATTATTATTCAATTGAGACTAATTCAAACCCAAGTGATCATTCAAATCCCGCCTCGCACAATTCTCGTAAGTACAGTTATACTATTAGTTTGCACCAAGGTCTATATTAATTTGTATTATTCAACTACATTTGCATATCCAATGAGAACTAAAAATAGTTTCTTTAGGAGCATTGGGTTTTGTGATATTATTATTATTATTATTATTATTATTATTGTTTATGACAAACATTCTTATCAACTGATAAACATCATGGGAGGCTGTAGATACTCAAAAGCGATAAAAATATTTGAACTGTAATGAAATAAAAGTTCATAAAGTTATGACTTCAAAGCTAACATCTCTCTAGTCAATGAAAGCTTGTAAATAATAAAGAATAACTGATTATATTACGTGTCGTAACATTTAAAGGCTGAGAAAAAGCTTAGAGACAATGGAAGAATCAATTACTATCAAATATTCTAACTCATCAAGAACTGTACCGTATTATCTTTGAACAGGTAATAGTGGAATGCAAGGAGGTCAGGCGATCACCCATTTCAAAAGGTCTTGCTTTTACAAGGGATTCAGACTCTCTTATCCCTGAATGCTCCCTTTTATGAGCCGTTTTAAATCTATGTCAAAACTGACAGCCACAATCAAGGAAGGTTCAAGAGCAGTACCATATGGAGCACAAAAATCATAACTAAAAACTCATTGGGAGGCCCCCCCCCCCCCCTCTTTTATGAACCGTTTTAAATCCATGACAAAACTGACAGCCACAATCAAGGAAGGTTCCAGAGCAGTACCATATGGAGCACAAAAATCATAACTAAAAACCTCATTGGGAGCAAACTCGCCCCCCCCCCCCCCACCGCATAAAAAAAGTGACGGCTATTTTCAATTTACAAATTCTCTAAGTATAAAGACCCTTATGGAAGACCAAGTCCAATACAGTGCTACACGTTATTTGTCCAACTGTGTACATAATTAACGAGGAATTCAAGTACTTTACAGCAGAAATACTGCACCCTAAGCATGAAAGCTGTCCGCTGTTTATGTTTTCCGCTAAACCCCGATACTGAAATGTTTTGTTATTCTTTCTGACGAATTTTCCCTAAGCAGTAACAGTTTCAAAGTTTTTGCTGCAAGAAAAATCAAATATGATAGAGAAATTCCTTTTAGGGTCTTAGGTCAGCGCTTTTATTATGTAATCAGGGGAAAGCAAAATAAACCCCAAGGGAAAAGGGAAAGAATGAGGAAGAAAACGAGATCCTAATATCTTTTCATTATCTACTTCAGCAATCTGGAACTCTCAATTTCCAGAAAATTATCATTTATGATTTAATAATGTAACAAGACTTTTCAAAGACCATCTTCATAGACGACTCTCATACACACACACACGCCACAGAGAGAGAGAGAGAGAGAGAGAGAGAGAGAGAGAGAGAGAGAGAGAGAGAGAGAGAGAGAGAGAGAGAGTGTTATCATTTATGATTTAATAATGTAACAAGACCTTACAAAGACCATCTTCATAGACGACTCTCATACACACACACGCCACAGAGAGAGAGAGAGAGAGAGAGAGAGAGAGAGAGAGAGAGAGAGAGAGAGAGAGAGAGAGAGAGAGATATGTTAATGATATCCTATCATCGGGTAATAAGGGTGACTCCAGTATATGAAAATAAGAGTTACTATCAGTAAAACTCCCACAGCTGAGTTGTTTCACACACAGTACACACAAGTTTCATCATTTGTATTTTGCGCTTCTCTACACACAATGCTCCATTTAGTTCCATCTTGCACGCACGGAAAGCAAAATATACGTTTGGCAATTTTCGAAAAGCTGTGATTAAGTAAAATTGAATCCGAGGGGGTAAAGGTACAGTGTACGTTTTGAGTCGATGGTTTTCTAACACAATATTTCTTTTTTTTAAAGAAAAATAAACGGTAACATGTGCGCACCTACAAACTCACAGTAGCAATCAAGCACAAGCTCAGAACTTGTGCTTTATGGCTCCTAGTAAATCCCTTCTATTTATAACACCCTTTTTTTCCACGAGATTTACTGGCATGCGTTGTAACTCTTTGTGAACTGTATCTAGACATAAACTAGTTCCCTCGATGCAAACATGTTATCAAAATCCACGATTCTCAAACTTCAGTCGTTCTTTTAAACTTCGAATTCCTCCCATAATTCCAATTGTCTTACAATTCACAAACTATTCAAGGAAAGAAAGACAGCATTGGCATTCTTAACTTCTTTTCAAAGTTACGGTTTTGAAATAAACATGGGAAATCATACATAAACAGTTAAAAGTAGGAACGTAGATGATATGGATGGACTGATGTACAGGAGAGAGAGAGAGAGAGAGAGAGAGAGAGAGAGAGAGAGAGAGAGAGAGAGAGAGAGAGAGAGAGAGAGAGAGAGAATGTATCTATTCTATACATATCAGATATTTCATAATAAACATGGTATGAACGAATATGTGTATAAGAATAAGGGAGAATCAGCTGTAAGCAAATTTGGAGTAGGCACAAGAAATGACAGAGGAGACATGCTTGTAGAATTTGCTGAAGGAAACAAACTAAAGGTCCTGAACATCTTTTTTTTATAAAAAAAGAACGTAGAAAATAGACATGGAGAAGCCCGAATGTAGAAACGAAAAACGAAAATGATTTTATTCTGAGTGAAAAATTTAATTTAGTTAAAGATATAACAGTGTTGAATAAGTTAGTCTACAATGGCGAGAAGTAAAATTTGTTTAGATCTAAGAAAGGGAAGAGAAAAACTTATTAAAAAGAAAAAAATAAACACATCTGTAATAAGATGAGTTTAAGTTAGCAATAAACCATAGTTACTCCTAGCTAAATAATGAAATTGAATTAAAGAAGAAATGAGTAGTGATTTAATGAAATTTACATTGGAATCAGCACAACAGAGAAATGGAAAAAGTTCTTAAAGAAGATCAAGCAAAACTATCAGACAAAAATAAATTTAATAAATAAAATAGGGTAAAAGCCCAGAGAGGAAAAAGAATAAGCATATCTATCCAAAATAAAATATAAACTAAAAATCCTAGACATTTGTGAACAAAATCAGACCAAAACTGAGAAAACACTAAAAAAAAAGAAGCATTAAGTTAATGAAAAGAAATTTGTCCTAATGGATAAAAATTCAGATATTGTAACCAAAAGAAATGGAGTGATGAAAATTGCAAAAGATTTCTATACACTACTATACAATACTGATATAAGAAATAACAGCCAATAAAAATAATGAAACACCTCTTCTGTGCACCTACGTCTTCTGGTGAGAACCATTAAGAATCTACTGTAGATCTAACACTCAATCAAGAATTTTCCTACACACACGCAGACACACACACATGCATATACATATACATATATATATATATATATATATATATATATATATATATATATATATATATATATATATATATATATATATACCTATATATATATATACCTATATATATATATATATATATATATATATATATATATATACCTATATATATATATATATACACATTACATATATATATATATATATATATATATATATATATATATATATATATATATATATTACTGAGAAGTGATTAATTACCAACTTTTTATGCTGGAAATGTGAATGAAGTTAACCTGTATTATGGACGAGGAATAACCAACAAATGTACATTTGTAAACAAAGCTTTGGTAATATTAAGTTTCCAGAGCCCAAAAATTAATATAAAACAATATTTAGCGTTTTGAAAATATTTTATTAATTTACAACTTTCATTTGTTTTCTTAAGGCCTCCCAGCATGGCTGCACTTGACGTATCCTATACATCAAATTATTAAGATATTTGCATTTGGAAATATACCGATATCTTAAAAAAAAAAAAAAAAAAAAAAAAAAAAAAAAAAAAAAAAACAATAACATCGTTAGGGAACTCAATACCAGACTTTTAATTCTGAATAAAGATTAAATCACTATCTATCACGATAGGGTCAACACAGGCACCCGTAGAGTTAGAGTCCCAAATAACTCACTGTTCTATGCAGATTTAAGCAGCAGGTTTCATTTCACTACCTGAAGCTACCACGAAATGTTTCACTTCGTGCACCTGTTTTGCGTAGTGCTCCAAGAACACGCGCGATGATTTCCACTGTAGTTAAATATACCCTAGGAAGCTACTGAAGAAACCTTCCATCAGGACGACATGGCTATCTCACCCAAAAATAGATTTTTCGCTTCGCTCAAAATCCGTTTTTGAGCGATTTTCCTCTATGTCAGCATCCGTGTGTACAGCATTAAAAATCTCCCGCATTATTAACAGCAGTGAAAGGAAAACTGAACAGATGCTGCATGTCATTCCCCAAATTAAAGCATTCTATCCAAGCATGGTACTTCTTTAGTCGTATTTCCTATCTCAGGCTATTCAACTCAATTTCTGTTCAATATATCCGTCAATGTACTTAGGAGATTCTTTATCAATTACTCATCCAAAATTTTGCTTTATTTCTTAGTTTGCTCTCAAAAGGTGTTCTTCCTCGTCAAAAAAAAAAAAAAAATAATATATATATATATATATATATATATATATATATATATATTATAAAATAAATCTAAATTTCTGAACATCTCCATTGTTAAACATATCTATATTGCTAAGTTCATGCGATTTTTTCAACAGGGGTGATATCACACTTTTCATTTATTACTTCAATTTCCTTCCAAAGCAAACATTTTTTTAACCTAAATTTAAAGGTCTCGGCAATGGATGGCCATGGTTACCATCCATTTGCCTTATACACACAAAGGAACGTTGAAGGGAGTTTGATTTATTCTTTTTGTCAGTAGGTAGACAATACATTGAGAGCCTTTTATCACATCAAGCAAAGCAGTGGTAGATTTACATGATAAAACTATTCCTAATAACCAAATTCATATCATCTTTGTAATCACCTGGTTTAAAATGAATTGAGTATTTGGAAAAAAATAGGCCAGACTATCTATTGTATTTGTAGGCAAAGTAAAATGAGCCGTAACCTGAGAGAAGGATCCAATGTAGTACTCTCTTGCTAAAATCTGTCCTTTCTATCACGGATATAATAAACATTTTTTTTTTCGTGGATAAAAATCTCTTTATTTATTATAATAGCTATAAATAACTTATTTTCTTTAAGAAAACTTTCTATCTCCCATGAATAAAAACTTAATCTCCCCCCCCCCTTTGTAATCATCTGGTTTAAAATGAATTAAGTATTTGGAAAAAAAAAATAGGCCAGACTATTTATTGTATTTGTAGGCAAAGTAAAATGAGCCGTAATCTAAGAGAAGGATCCAATGTAGTACTCTCTAGCTAGTCAAAATACACAATAGCTCTCTAGCGGTAGTATCCCAACGGTTGATTAGTGCCCTGGCCATATGTGTGTGTGTGTGTATGTGTGCACTTCTAGAAAAATTATCCCGAGATCTCAAATCGTCACCCCCATAAACCATCTGCCTAAGTCATTTCTCCCCTTGTTGGGAAATCAAAAAAAAAAAAAAAAAAAAAAAAAAAAAAAAAAAAAAAAAACCTCATTTCCTAATTCTTTATATAATTTTCTTGAGTTTCAATTCACAAATTCTTAACAGAAGAATTTGTGAATTAGAATTTGTTAATTGAAGCTCAACACAATGATATAAAGAATTAGGAAATTAATGGTAACCCAGCACATGTTACACTGATCTTTACGTGAGACAGAACAGATGAAGGGGAACTTAAAGGAGGACAAGTCAAGATGAATATCGTCACCCTCATAAACTAACTGCCTAAGTCATTTTCTCCACTTGTTGGGAAATAAAAAAAAAAAAAAAAAAAAAAAAAAAAACCTCATTTCCTAATTCTTTATATCACATTCTTGAGTTTCAGCTCACAAATTCTTAACAGAAGAATTTGTGAATTAGAATTTGTGAATTGAAGCTCAACACAATGATATAAAGAATTAGGAAATGAGAAGGTTGTTTTTATTTCACAACAAGTGGAGAAAATGACTTAGGCAGTTAGTTTATGAGGGTGACGAAATGTAGTTATTAGAATAATCTCAATTGAGAGATATTTTGATTAAAGGAAAAATGCCGAACTCATTACATTTCAGGATAGCATAACTTTCGCTATGGTTAAGATTAAGATTTTTTAAGGATTTATGAAATCGAAAATTATAGCTTAATCTGCACTGCATCCTCAAAGAGAAGAAACTATTAACATCCCAACCTAACTCTTAATCAATAATCATGGAATACCTGTTAAACAGTACCGTTTTATGGTTATCAAGACTCGAATATCAAATTCATATTATTATTCATATCATCATGAGTGGAATATATTGTCTGCACATATCTGCTCTCATATTTTTTTCATAAAGACAAATATGAATATCCGCATGCAATCCCCGCAGTGCAAAGATGAATTATATGTTAACAAATATTGACATATTCTCCCTTGAGCTTTCATGATTAGTATCTATGTGTGTGTATGTGTGCGTGTAAGAGAGAGAGAGAGAGAGAGAGAGAGAGAGAGAGAGAGAGAGAGAGAGAGAGAGAGAGAGAGAGCTGCAATTTTCTTGCATTATATAATCGAATAGCATGCCTTCTTGTATCATTGTCGTTACATGAGGTCTATTCGTAACTGTTCATTAAAAAAAAATAACCAGGGGACACTTTTTGTGCTATGCTTTCAGGAAATAGAGCGTATATCTGACAAAGCGAGGGGTTCGCACAAAAGAGACAGGGTGGGACAAAGGGTTTGGTGTAATAAAGAGATCTATATGAAATGGGTTTGTGAATGGAAAGGTCCAGAAAAAAAGATATAGAAGTATGAGGATGATATTAGCATTTTTACATGTCCCTAATCAAAGACTATAAATAAATAACCTGGTACTCACAATTCTATTGGCTATTATGTTAAATATAGCCACTCTATTCCCTTTGACAAGCTACGATCTGGTTATTTCAACATTTCCTTTGCAATGAAGTAGTTTCTCTACTTCCATCCAGGCCATCCATCTTTCTCCTATGAAGCTCACATTTCCACTGTTTGCAACGTAGTCTAAACCACGATGGTTACTCCTCCTCTCTTCCTCGAAGAGGTTTGAATGCTTCTGACATCGATCATGAAATCCTTAAAGGTATTGGGAAAATAATTTATGTACGTCAAAACTATTCTTGACATTTTCTATTTCGTAAAATCTTAAAAAGTATTCGTTTGTCAATAATCGCTCATTAATTTCGGAGATTCGTCGTTTTTGATGAGAAAGAAGTGAGTGACCTTATATGAAACGCCAAAATTTTCGCGAACGAATCTCGCCCAACCCATAGCCAAGTCATTCCCTTTTATTATAATCCCTGGCAGAGGGGCTTGGGTGGATCAGCTGATATTTTCGGCGGTAGGTTCAATAACTCTTATATCAGTAAATATATTCAAATGAAATTTTAGAGGCTTATTTAGATGTATAGAGGCTTTCATTCTGCTAATTTTCATGTTCATACCTGTTATAGGTAAGCCCATAGCCCAGTCATTCCCTTTTATTATTTTCGCTAGGAGGGGGAGGGGGGACCAGCTGATATTTTCGGCCGCAGGGTCAATAACTCATATGCCAATAAATATATTCAAATGAAATGTTAAGCCTTCTTAAATATGTTGTTAAATGTAGCAACATTACACTGAACAGCATGATAGTGAGTGACATCAACGAGGGACAATGTCGATCCTATAAACAATATCCGTCCAGAGTTGCAGCTAGTCATATTTCATTTTACAGCCATTACCTTTATAGTGAAGTGAAATTCCATCGTTCAACTAATTTAGTACCGACAAAAGAGCACGTAAAAAATTAATACGACACTCCTGTTGAGATCAAATATAAACTTGAATGCTATTTTCATCTTATCCTAAAACCTGATTATCTGGAAAGACGTTGCTTTCTAATTTTAGATGCCATTGTATATATATATATATATATATATATATATATATATATATATATATATATATATATATATACCATCATCTCCTCCTACACCTATTGACGCAAAGGGCCTCTATCTTGAGCTTTTAATTCAATACTTATCCATTCATCATCTCTTACTTCGGGCTTCATAGTCCTCAGCCATGTAAGCATGGGTATTCCAACTCTTCTAGTACCTTGTGGAGCCCAACTGAACGTTTTTTTAATTAATCTCTCGTGGGGAGTGCGAAGAGCATGCCCAAACCATCTCCATCTACCCCTCATCATGATCTCATCCACATATGGCACTTGAGTAATCTCTTTTATAGTTTAATTTCTCATCCTGTCCTGCCATTAAACTCCCAATATTCTTCTGACGGCTTTGTTCTCAAATCTACTAAATCTATCGGAGATTGTTTCATTGTCATACCATGATTCATGTCCATAGAGTAACAGCGATCTCACTAAACTAATATATAGTCTGATTTATATATGAAATTTCATGCGATTTGATTTCCAAATTTTACTTAACCTAGCCATTGGCTGATTTGCTTTTTTCAATATTTCACTAAACTCTAAATCTAAAAACCCTGTATTGGAGATCATAGTTCCTAAATACTTATATGATTCTATCTCATCAATCCTTTCTCCTTCCAATGATATTTCATCTTTCATTGCACACTCTGTTCTCATCATCTCTGTATTTCTTCTACTTATCTTCAGCCAAATCACATATATTTCATGCATTCTGATAGAAAAGCTTTGTAAGTCCTGTGGTGTTCTGCTACTAAGGAAAGTGTCATCAGCATACACTAGGTCAGCTAATTTCCTGTTACCAGTCCAGTCCAATCCATCTCTACCATCCCTAACTGTTCTACGCATTACAAAATCCATGAGGAGGATAAACAACATAGGTGACAACACATTTCTTTGGAGTACTCCACTGTTCACTGGAAATTCATTTGAATGTAATACATTAACATTAACTTTGCACTTGCTATGCTTATGAACAGACTCAATGAAATATATGTATTAAAGAAGAACTCCATAATCCCGTAGGGATCTCCACAAAATTTACCGGTGCACACTATCAAAGTCTTTTTCATAACTGCTGAGATGATATTGGTCGAAAATGAAGTGAATCCCAAATGCTTGCAAGATTATTTTGTGGAATGTGGCGTAAAGAGGCAAAATCTGATGAATGGAACCTAGGAGTATTAGTAACATAAAAAGGAGACCTGACTAAGTACAATAATTACAATGGCATCACACTTACGTCAATTTTCATTTAAATATATACAGTAGTATGTTCATTCTAAAGAGACTAGAAAGAAAGATTGAAGAAAAGCTGAGGGATGAATATACAGGATTTAGTAAAGGTATACGTTGTACTGACCAAAATTTTATTTTAAGACATGTGGTACAGTAATGTGTAGAATATAGAAATCCACTTTTGATGACATTTGTGGACTATATAAATATATAAATATATAAATATATATATATATATATATATATATATATATATATATATATATATATATATATATATATATATATATATACACACATATACACACACATATATATATATATATATATATATATATATATATATATATATATATATATATATATATATATACACACACATATACAGTGTATATATATATATATATAATATATATATATATATATATATATATATATATATATATATATCCAAATAAGCCATATATTTTTAATACATTAATGTCTGGATTCTCTTAACGACCTCGGGATCAGAGCCCCAGGCGAAATCACACGAAGACAAGAGGTTGTGACCGGCCGGGAGTCAAACCCGGGTCTGGCAAACTTGTATAGACAGTGACTACCACTAGGCCACGAAGATAGATAAAAGTCAATGACAATTCTTCTGTACTTATACCTATCGAATTCAGGTGTTTTATGCTTAGAATCGAAATCAACCCATCTTCACCATCGTAGCTACCTGTGATTGGTAGTTTGTTACTTGGCATTCGATTGATGATAAATTTTTGCACATTTAGACGTGTTTTTCATATTCAAATAAGCCATATATTTTTGATACATTAATGGCTGGATTCTCTTAACGACCTCGGGATCAGAACCCCAGGCGAAATCACACAAAGTCAAGAGCTTGTGACTGGCCAGGAGTCGAACCTGGGTCCGACAAACTTGTATAGACAGTGACTACCACTTGGCCACGAAGAAAGATAAAAGGGTTGATAAATGGGTTGATTTCAATTCTTAGTACAAACACCTGAATTCGATAGGTGTAAGTACAAAAGAATGGTCATTGACTTCTATCTTTCTTCGTGGCCAAGTGGTAGTCACTGTCTATACAAGTTTGACGGACCCGGGTTCGACTCCCGGCCGGTCACAAGGTCTTGTGTTTGTGTGATTTCGCCTGGGGCTCTGATCCCGAGGTCGTTAAGAGAATCCAGACAATGTATAAAAAATATATGGCTTATTTGAATATGAAAAACACGCTTTAATGTGTAACATTTATCATATATACATTATATATATATATATTTATATATATACTGTATGTATATATACATATATATGTATATATATACATATACAGTATATATATATATATATATATATATGTGTGTGTGTGTGTGTGTGATTGTGTGAGTACTTGTATATACATACATTATATATATATATATATATATATATATATATATATATATATATATATATATATATATATATATATATATATACACACACATATGTGTGTATATGTATATGTATATATATCTCTATATATCTATATATAAAACTGTATATGTATACTTACCTGTATATGTAAATATACATATATATATATATATATATATATATATATATATATATATATATATATATATATATATATATATATACATATATATATGTATATTTATATATATATATATAATTACACACATGCATATATATACACATATATATGTATATATGCATATATATATAAATTTTATATATATATATATATATATATATATATATATATATATGTGTATATATTTACATACATTTATAATATATATATATACATATATATACATATACTGTATACACACACACATATATATATTTATATATATATATATATACACACACACACACACACACACATATATATATATATATACGTATATATGCTCTTTGGGCATATTTTTTCACTTAGAATATTTTCAATAATGTTAAAGGACTTGTGGCATTAATCATTTTAAGGTATCACTTTTCTAGTTTTCTGTATTATTTCTTGTCATCATGGATAGAATTGTGAAGGAAAAGAATGAATTTCTTACTGTGTTTCTCCATTTATTAAATTTCTTGCCAGCAGATATTCCAGCCATTTACTGATGGCTTTCTTCAGGCCATATTTACAAATATATCACTATTTTTATGTGATGGCAGTGCACTCATACAAACGAAAATTTAAAGCCATCTAAAACCACCATATATGTATTTTACATAAACAGTTTATATGAAAATTAGAAGATTTTTTTGCACAAAAATCAGTCAAATGCTGCTGAAGACATCTGGATCCCTAGAACAGCTTCAAAATTCCAGCTAGATTTCCAGAGACCTTTTACTGGAGAAAATCTAGATTCACAATACAATCCTATATATCCTATATATGGATTGTATAGAAAATCTATTCTGGTTTCCACTGCAATCACTAATTATTTTAGCCTTACTCAATAGCTATTTATTATGGAAAGCGTCAGAGAATGTGTGCTTACCCTACCTCTAGTTCATGACTGTCTTTTACAAGAGAATTATAAGCTTACAGAGAATTTTTCTATGCATGTTTGTGCATTTGCATATAGCTGCAACTGACTATTTTTTACATGCCTTTTGAAATTAATTTTCTTTATTATTACATTTCATACAAAAATGTAGAAATATGAACAATTCTATACAATAAAACTTCATCGTAAATTTAGCTACATAAAGAGAAAAACATTTATTGTCCTTTTTTGCTGTACAATTGTTCATTTATTTTCCTAACAAAAGCACATAATTCCAATTTTAATGTTTCATAAAGTTAGCCATATACAAAGAAAAGCTTTATTGCCCGTCTTCACTCTATAATTGCTATTCTTTATAATATTTATATATTTTATTCATGTTTTATAAATGAAATTTATTCAGTTTTCCAGTGCAATTTTCACTTTCTTTCTACCTTCATTCTTTAGTTAGTTACACTAATATATGTCGGAGTAGATTGATATCCTTAGCATTTTGTAGTAAATCACAGCTCATTACTAATCGCTTTTATTTCAAAATCAAGGCTACAGCCTGACAGATCAGCTATTTCTACTTAATATTTATATAAAATAAAGTCCTCTAACACAATTCTTATATTTCTTATGAATTAAAGAAAAAATGGTTATAAATGTTTCGCATAATTTTCAGGTTTTATTGTTTTTTTAACTATTTTAAACATTGCAAAGATGTTCTGTTTAAATCATGAAAAATGTTAACCTTTTCTCAACATAATGGAATTAACCATATTTACATATCTTATAGTTTGGCAGTGTCGAGGTGCAGAAAAATGTGTCTCTGAGGAGGCACTGCTGATAGCACTTGTGTCATGGGTGAGATCACCAAAGGGTAAGTCTTAGGATTTTCGTTCTGTCATTCACGATGTCTTCTGTACCAACCGTGTGTCACACGATCGTACATAATTCATTTTGTATATACTATGCTTGTATCTTCGCTCTTCCCTCGCCCTAAAAAGAACCAGAATAAACATGTCTGCGTTTCTCCTATGTAACATTGTCTGTTTCTCGAACATGTAATTTCCTGTTGCCTTGAGGTTTTGTATAGAAAGGAGAGTGTTCTATAATAAATTAACTCAGTTGCTTTCACACTGCCTTTGAGTTCACAACCTTTTCTCGGCCCGTCACACTTCCATCTTCTTGTTGCTTCTCTCTCCATGAAATCATATACTGCAAATTCATCACCTTTCCTGAGGATTATGTTTTGGTGGCCTATAGGCAACTTCATTGCATGATGATCACCAGACTAGGAGTAGAGTCATGCTCAAACTCGTTAGTTCCTTTGGTCGCTCCAACCTCACTATCCATGAGAGGTAGCGACGGGGGGTTTGCGGGCACCTATAGGTCTATCTGCTGAATCGTCAGCAGCCATTACCTGGCCCACCTTGGTCCTAGTTTGGATGGAGAGGGGACTTGGGCGCTAATCATATTTATATTTGGTCAATCTCTAAGGAATAATCCTGCTTGATAGGGCAATGTCCTCGTACCTTGCCTCTGATATTCATGAAAGGGCTTTAAACCTTTAAACCTCTGTTCCTTGGTTCCATAGCTGCTTCCTGAAGGGATCTATTCTGGATCATACTAGAGAATGCAATTTGCCGTCTTCCTGCGTCATGAATCAGTTCATCAATAACAGAAGGGAAGAGGTAAGATTAATCTTTTCTTCTTGATAAAGTTTTTGTAAGCAATCTACAAGTACTTATACTTTTAAGAAAGATTATGAGAGAAAGAAAATTGAATGTGTTTGATATAGAAATTTAGGCTCTGTTTTGGGTTTGCTGTTTTACAAGTTTACTTGAAATACATTTATCCGAAATGCTCCAACTTAGAGTTCTTTGATGTCTACTACCTAAATAGTTTCGACAGCCATAGGAACCAGACTCCATGTTATATATATATATATATACACATATATATATATATATATATATATATATATATATATATATATATATATATATATATATATACATATATATATATACATATATATATATACATATATATATATATACATATATATATATACATATATATATATATACATATATATATATACATATATATATATACATATATATATATACATATATATATATACATATATATATATATATATATATATATATATATATATATGTATAAAGATTAAATATGAGCGGCGTACAGAACTATAATTGTATTACAAATTCAAATAGAATACTCAATTTTTACAAATTTACCACTTAACGCATATAAAACGGAATCAAGCAGTAGTTTTACTGAACCGATTACATAATCCCATAATGTTCATCTAAATCCACACTCGCATTTGTTAATTTGTGAGAAATAAAAAAGTACAGTTTTTGATTAAGTAAATAAATAGGCATCGTATGCTGTTAAAAGCAGAGCATGGGTCCAAATTATACAGTTGGTTTCTATCAAATGATTTACTTGTATTTCATTCCATTAACAGAAAATTACATTAAAATCTTAGGCAACGTAGTTAGATTGTGCAACCATAGAGAGATTATTCAATGATTATACAAAGTTCATAACATTTCCTTTCTTTGAAGCAATTCTAAACCAAAATTGCACTAGGCCTGGACAGTTAGTCCTTTTACCCCCAAGCTAATTGGAACTTTCCAACCCTTAACACTAAGGCGTTTTTTTTTTTTCAAGCACATTTTGCAATATATATTTCCTAAATTGCTCTAACAGCCTTAATTTACGACATAGAGAGGTCAGGTTGGTCTCATTCTTTTGGAAAATGCCTGGAGTTTCTCATAAAGTTATCAAAAATATGCCAAAAAAAAAATGTAAATAGCAGTTTTTTGCAATGACGTACCAGTACGTCCATTGGGGCTAAAAGGGTTATCATCACTTCAAGTATGGAGATCAGAGATGTCAAAGAGAACAGAGGTATCAGAGCCTAAAGGAAACCTAACTTTTATCTGCTTTCCAAAGGACGATGTATGGCTGATGTGTGTCTTCTGTTAACCGGAACTAACCTATATATACGGCCCCTCAGGTAGGCTTTACAGCTCAAGTGCCATGTGTTACATTACAAAACCTCAGCCCTAAAATGCTCGTAAGGATCTTTGTAATAAAAAAAAAAAAAAAAAAAAAAAAAAAAAAAAAAAAAAAAAAAAAAAAAAACTTTATGCTGACCTAATTTCATAGAATGCCCTTCAAATTATTCCTATTAACTTGATGAAAAAGTCTTTCACGAAGAATTCAATTTCTACTAGGATATAACATAATTTTTAAATAACTACACTTTTGACATAAAAAAAAAATGTTGACCTAATTTCATAGCGTGTCCTTAAAATTATTCCTATTTACTTGATGAAAAAGACTTTCACGAAGAATTAAATTTTTACTAAGATATAAAATTTTTTAAATCACTACTCTTTTTATTGACATAATTTCTACTCCCGTTTCCAAGTATGCACGATTCTATTTAATCTCGACTCTTGTAGATTTTCTACGTCGAATTAAATTATTTTTCGCAGGGTAATTAAAATATATCTCATTAGATTTTATGTATCATAGGAGATTCAATAAAAATCACTCTTCATTCACATAAGTGATATATATGTATCTATTACATAGCAATACTTGTAATGATGATAATGATTAGATATACTTCTATTACTACTCATGTCACAGTAATTATTTCAAGCTCTTAACGCATTCTTCAAAATCCTCATCTTGAGAAAATATTTCAAACACTCTTAACCCAGAGAAAGCATCCAGCGCTGATGCGCAACTTCCTAAAAACCCCATGAAGTTAAAGCTAGGAAAGGTTGACAGCATTATGGACGAATCAAGAACATATAAATGCATAGCATATAAATGTATAGTAGACAAAAAAAAAAAAAAAAAAAAAAAAAAAAAAAAAAAAAAAAAAAAAAAAAAAAAAAAAAACAACGGAGAAACAAGAGGACAAAGGGACGCTGCAAAGACCTTGAATAATGTACTCAGGGTTGCCGAGTTGGCCTTTTTCGGGCCAAAAAACCTCAATTTTGGCCTTTTTTTAATTTTTTTTTTTTAAATTGGTTGACCTTTAATAACATCATGAAGAAAGTGGGCCTTAAATACTGTATTTTTGTCCTTTTTTATTAAAGGGTTGGCTTTTTAAAGCTGCGGTTGATTAGAAGTTGGCCTTTTCTCGTCTAGAAAACCTGGCAACCCTGGTTGATACTACCACCTGAGGAGGAAAATTGAATCGGCCACTGAATTTCAGCCAACATAATTCACCCTTGTAACAGCATACACATTGCGCTAAATATGTTGGCTTTTTAATTGCTTTAGTTGTTTAATGATCCTTTACAAAAAACCCACTATCTCTCTCTCTCTCTCTCTCTCTCTCTCTCTCTCTCTCTCTCTCTCTCTCTCTCTCTCTGTACATGCAACTTTCTGTACTTATTACACCTCAAGGGAGGAAATGCTCTCTAGATGATAACATCGCAACTACTTCCTAAGTCTAAAGGCAATCACATTCACGGTGGCAATAAGTTGAACACCTCGGACACTCAATGCAATGAAAAGGCATCCAAAGCTACGGAAAAGATGCCTCTCCTGGGGCCAAAGCCATTCAGATTTCCGTGTCGAAATGGTAATAATTACACCTTTGAGCACTTTGCAGGCTTGCATACCTTGGATGTCATTACTTGCTGGGAACATTGAGTTTGCAAACCCATTGCATACATCGTTACCGCCATATACCATAAGAAGAATATTAGGATTTTTGGTATTTCAATGTGCATAAGATATTTTATTTTTCCTTGTTTCCTTTCCTCGCTGGGCTATTTTCCCTGTTTGGGCCCCTGGCCTTATGGTATCCTGTTTTCCAACTAGGATTGTAGCTTACCAAGTAATGATAATAATAATAATAATAATAATAATAATAATAATAATAATAAAAAATGTTTGCAACGGATTTGTTAAGGGTGAAGATAAGAAT
>NC_090725.1:76726450-76743950 GCF_036898095.1 Palaemon carinicauda
GTCATTCGGGATTGGTAGCCTTGAATACTGGATGATGAAGGATGGGGGAGACTAGCCTGTATAATGAGCAGAATGAGCCACGGTGAGCATAACAACATAAAAAAAATATTATCAAAGTAAGAAGTTTAAGGAGAGGTATATCTGAAAACCATTCCTTGAGGATAGCTTCGCTTCTTCAATATTTTTAAGATTTGAAGGCCGCTTCATGAATGGCAGAGGCAAGGGACAGCGACATTGCCCTATCAAGCAGGACAATGCCCTATAGACTGACTACATATATATGCCATATGATCAGAGCCCAAGCCCCCTCTCCACCCAAGCTAGGACCAAGGAGGGTCAGGCAATGACTGCTGATGACTGAGCAGATTGACCCTATAGGCTCTCCCAAACGCTCAATCCTTAGCTCACGAGGATTGGGAGGTTGCAGCGACCAAAGAAACTTACGAGTTTGAGCGAGACTTGGACCCTAGTCAGGCGTTATTATTATTATTATTACTGTCCAAGCTACAACCCTAGTTGGAAAAGCAAGATGCTATAAGCCAAGGGGCCCCAATAGGGAAAAATAGCCCAGTGAGAAAAGGAAATAAGGAAATAAATAAATGAAGAGAACAAATTAACAATAAATCATTCTAAAAAAGGCAACAACGTCAAAACAGATATGTCATATATAAACTATTAACAACGTCAAAAACAAATATATCATATATAAAATATAAAAAGACTCATGTCCGCCTGGTCAACAAAAAAGCATTCATTAACCAGTCAAAAACGTTACCACATCAGCCACCACATTCATGTGAGAATGTAAGCTATGTAAAATGTGTATAGGTAGAGTTTTCTGAAGGTGGAGAGAGGGAATCCCAACAATTAAACTATGGGATATGAATGAAACTACTACAGCATATGGAGCCTTGTACCAGTTTACTATAGGTCAATCTTACTATACTTGACAGACAATATAATTGTCCAGCTCCTGTACACACTCAGTGAGTGTAAGCTTTGATAAAAGGAATATCATGATAACCAATTAACATCGCAGAGAAATTTTCACTAGCGGTTTCCTTTGCTCGTACGGTGCGTTGCGCTCATGCATTGTATTCCGATCATACCATGCGTGGTGCTCGGTTGAGAATCAGTTTAATTTATTTTATCATTATATTTCGTTAATTTCTTAAATTAAATTGAAAACACGAGAGAGAGAGAGAGAGAGAGAGAGAGAGAGAGAGAGAGAGAGAGAGAGAGAGAGAGAGAGAGAGAGAGAGAGAGAGAGAGAGAGTTAATATTGGACAATTTTCAAGAAGCTCTGGATAAGTGGAATCCATAAGCTAGGGAAATAATCTGGACATTTAAATAAAGCCCTTCTTCTATGAAAAATCATTAATTATAAACATCTTACGGCCAAGAGTAAAATTCTACCATGGATATAATAGATTATAAACTGATGAAGCTCTGCAAGTTCTCATATAAAATGTACATATATAACATTTTAAAAGTTCTCTACGGAATATGTAACAATATGTTGTAAGTCTTTAAACCACAGTAGTTTGGCCAGGGCACCAGCCACCCGTTGAGATACTACTGCTATATAGAGTGTTATGGGGTCCTTTGACTGGCCAGACAGTACTATATTGGATCTCTATCTCTGGTTACTGTTCACTTTCCCTTTGCCTACACATACACCGAATAGCCTGGCCTATTCTTTACAGATTCTCCTCTGTTCTCATACACCTGAAAACACTGCGATTATAAAACAATTCATCACCACCTAAGGGCTTAACAACTGCACTCTAATTGTTCAGTGGCTACTTTCCTCATGATAAGGGTAGAAGAGACTCTTTAGCTATGGTAAGCATCTCTTCTAGAAGAAGGACACTCCAAAATCAAACCATTGTTCTCTAGTCTAGGGTAGTGCCATAGCCTCTGTACCATGGTCTTCCTCTGTCTTGGGTTAGAGTTCTCTTGCTTGAGGGTACACAAGGGTACACTGTTCCATCTCATTTTTCTTCCTCTTGTTTTGTTAAAGTTTTTATAGTATACTGTATATAGGAAATATATATTTTAATGTTGTTAAAGTTGTCTGGTTTCAGTTCCAGTTTCATCAGAATAAATGCTCACCAGAACGTTAGCCGGGCAAGCCCAACTTGCTCATCCCGCTTCCCCCCCCCCCCCCCTCTAACTGTTACTATGACGGACTCCACGGAAGTTGGCGCCGCCCCATTGAAACTCGTCGTTCGCCAGTGGAGAGGTGTTTGCTTGGTTTCAGCATGCAGAAGTCCAGTTCCGCATCAAGGGCGTGACCCGCTCAACCACCAAAGCAGATTATGTTCTCGCGGCGAAACCTGAGGACACCTTCCCCGAAATCTAAGACTGGCTTTGTGAACAAGGAGACACTCCAATAGAGTATGACGCCCTCAAAACATACCTTCTGCAGCAGTATTCGCCGTCGCCAGCCATCCATATAGCAAAGCTTTTATAGTTCTCTCAACAACCGTTGGGGGACCAAAGGGTTTTGCTCGTCCTAAGGGAAATGACCAGTATCGCTCGCCTGCAACCTGCCGCAGACGGCTCTCCTCGTGAGGTGAACCTACTTTGTGCCCTTTGGGTACGCCGTTAACCTGAACCTATACGCGCTGCCATACCCGATATGGATAGTTTACCCATAAAGGACTTGATGACCAAAGCCGACGCCCTTATGGACAGCCACTTCACGACCTTCAAGACCTCCATTAACGCCTCCACTCCTGACGAAGAGGACACCTATTCAACGTCAACCAAAGCCGACGTGAATGCCGTAGGATACACATGCCTACCCTGTGATGTGCCGAGTGGCGACAATGCCACCCATCACCCACCACCCGCTCATGCCCCAACCAACGACTTCTACAGCCACTTACTGCCACCCATCGGCTGCAGTTTTGCTACTAACACTCCAGATTCAGGGCTGCCACGAAGAAAGGTGCCAAGGATTGTCAGTGGCTAAAAAACGTGTAATTAGGCCATCGCTCGTGGAGGTGGGCTCAAGTGTTTCTAATCCTTTCTTTTTTCCCGATGCAGGAAAGGGCGTACGATTTTTGGTAAACACGGGTGCTTGTCGTTCTCTTTTGCCAAGGGAACTCTTCAGGACACGACGTAGTCTGTCTAAGTCTGAGGACGTCTGCCTGGTAGCTGCCAACGGATCTGCGATACCCACCTACGGTTACGAGAACCTCACATTATCATTTGGAAACGGCAAATTTAATTGAAAGTTTCTCGTTGCTAACGTCACATTGCCAATCCTCGATGAAGATTTCCTCTATCATTTCCACCTTCTGGTCGATGTCGCCCACCGACGATTGACCAACGCAGACTGGTATTGATTCCATTGCAAATATTTTTTAGAAAGGGTTGAAATCAGTCATAAATGCACTTTACTCTGACAGGTGGTTGGCAAGTTTGCAAGAGTGGCTGTTTAATGAGCTTTTTGTCATAATTCACAAGTAGACTTCATATTCTTTCAATTAATGGGCCACGAAAATATTTGTATCGAATTTTCCTTGCCAGAGATACACTCAAAAGAGAATTGCTAAAGTCTAGGGCATGTAATAATGTTAAGATTTTAACATTCGACTTTTAGGTTGGATATAGAGATGGCAGTGATTTATCCGTTCATTCACTGAGGAAGAGAGAAGTTATCACTGGTCCCGAGAGATTGTACTTGAAATTGAAATAAGCTCTCACCAAACCTCGCCCAAGCTGGCATAATTCTATTCATGGAAATCTAGATTGTATCTCAAATTGCATGGGAAGAAACCCAATTCTCTTCAACGCTTTCAATCCAGAAATTTTTTCTACCGCTCTCTCTCTGATCCTACCTTTCTTAATAAAATTTCAAATTATAGCAGCTTGAACCACAAACCATCCGCATTATTCAAAATAACACAGTAGTATACAATGGAATGCCTCCATGATAAGATCGGCGTCAATGACCTTCGATGTCAGGATCACAGAAAACTTCAAATCAATCAGTCAATCAATCATTCCAAAATAAGACCAGTTGAATTTTCTTTTAATAAGTACGGGTGTTTTCTTTAAGTATTATATGTAATGCTTAATTGAGATAGTCCTTTAGATAATCTTTTGAAATAGTTTTATATAGTTTTATATATATATATATATATATATATATATATATATACATATATATATATATATATATATATATATATATATATATATATATATATATATTGTTAATGCAGAAACCCAAACCCATCTGGTTGGAAAAACAATGTCGTTAATTTTGTAAGTGGTAGTTAAAAAGTTGAGAGGTGTAATCAAATTACGATTTCATCTTACTTCCTAAAATTATGAAGTCTCTTTGACAGTTCAAGCAAGGTTTTCAAGGAGAACAGTTGTATATATTTCGTAAGGATTCATTTTGGGCACACAGATGTAAGTTTTTTGACGAACTTATATGTATATATTTGTTTTATGTCTTATTCATTTAAGCATTAAAAGGCGTAAATTGGTTTATTTGTGACATTTAACATTTGATTGTCCTATAAATATGATAAAATGTGATTTAAAGTGGCAATGAAAGTGTCTTGTTTAGAAAATTATATTTAATTAGCTTTGCAAGATGTATCAAGGTACATCATGTCACCGTTATGACTTATTGAATATTATGGGCTATTTAATAATGTACAGTATTTAAAGTTTGTAATAATTCCTTTCAGGAATGAACCTACTGCTACTGCTACTGTTACTACTACTACTACTGTTAACGGAATAAAGGTCAAAGTTGAGTTTCTGAGTTTGTGTCGCCCATAACATATATATATATATATATATATATATATATATATATATATATATATATATATATATATATATATACCGTATATATATAATGGCCTCTCGTGGCATGGTTGGAAGCCACCTGGCCTTTCATTAGAAGAGGCTAGCGTTCGATCCCAAGTATGAGGTAGAAATTTATTTCTATTTGAGCACGATGTTGTGTTGATATTTATCCCTACATACATACATATATATATATATATATATATATATATATATATATATATATATATATATATATATATGTGTGTCCCATGTCAATGGATAATGAGACATCGGGACATGGGTTTCTTCACTTTGTTACAAAAAGGTTCGCGAATTCACTGTGTACAGCCAATACCCTCTGGTGACCACCTTGTCTAATGAACGCACAAAGGTTACTGACTACCCCTCGCAAGCAAGATGCAATCTTGCTACAACATGCTGAATTGTTAGGTTTTGTGGAATTCTCATAATTATAGAGTTCATTTACCTTGACGTATAAAACACATATTTGCATACAAGGATTATGACATTGTTTCCCCCCCCCCCCCCAAAGCTCCTCACTCTGGGAGGAGGTGCGCACTCGCCCTCATTAGTCTATGATATATGGAGGACACTCCGACCAGGAATAGGCATGACATGTAAGAAACAGAAATGCAATATAAAATATATACATAGAAATCACCCAAAAGAATAACACATCTTCCCCCCCCCCAAAAAAAATGAAATATTGCATGTAAAAACGTACACAATACAATATAAATTAATTCCACTCATTTCTTCTTGTGACCTCTGCAACTAAAATACAGAATACCCAAAGTGAAAAAAAATCATGTCATCATCAGTATTATACAACCTCATCAATAGCCTCCCTCTAGTTGTAGGCGATATGGGCCTTTCGGCGGGACAGGGGTAGGAATAGATATTCCTTCATCCATCGATTTTACTTGTCCGGGTTTATGGCACAATTTTGCAAAACAACTCACCACCACCGTTTCGGCATTTTTAAAAAAATCACTACTACACTTGCACTTGCAATTATCAATCGGTGGCCACTAGCCATTTTCCTGAGAAAATCCTTCATCTTCCCGCCCTTCTTTTATAACTAAGTATAAGGTATTCACATCTACACATTCTCTAACACTGCCTATCCTCAAGGAGCCACTTGCCCATCGGAACCGGCCCGGCCCCAGCAACCAAGAATCATATAAATGCATGATTAATACAGCATCCTCCAGACGGATCTCACCTGACCTATTTAACCGCTGATTGTTTTTAGATTCACTCGGCAGTATGTCATACGTATTGCTACACTCAGCAAAATTACCACAATACTTTGCGTATACATTAAGCACCAACAAAAGAACACATTATTATCATCAAGTTTATTCAAAACACGCAAAAAGAAGAAATGAGATCTGTTTAAACAACAACAGCAAAGAAAAAATATTCTACTCATCAAATCGAGGAATGTCACGTATGCAGGGGTAAGGAGGAACACTCTGATAGACACTTTTGAAAACTACCTCTTCAGGTACCACATGTATGTGTGCCTGATGATGTTCAGACACTGCGCCATTAATAATGCTTTGTATCACTACTGTGTTAGATTTACCCATCTTTACTCGGTACAGACCCAAATACGCTGGCTCTAGTTTGTGTTTCCTAGGTTGCAATCGTTTCAAATACACACGATCACCCAAAAATACTTTTACCGGTGTGGTTTTCAACCGACCATCATACTTTGAGCTGTGGTTTTCATTAGCTCTTTTTCAAAAACCTTTCAGTGGTGTTCATTACTCTCCTCAAGAGATTTAGTAAATATACAGGGTATTGCTCAGTTGAATAATTTGGCAACTCTTGCGAATTAATCAAGACAGTATATGGTAACACAGGATCCTGTCCATACACTAAAAAGAAAGGCGTGTCCCTGGGCAAAGCATTATATGTAATGTTCAAAGCTAGCTCAGCTGTAGGAAGCATGGCATGCTAATGAAGGGTGTCATCAAATACTAAGTAACGTTAAATTTGCACTACTTCCCTATTATGCGATCACTTCCTAACACAACTCTTTTATTTGACAAATTAACTATCGTTATATCAGCTCTGTTCTCCTTTATTTCTGATAGGCCGTCTAAGACTACATGCGCCTAATTGTCATAGGGTTTAACAATGACCTTGGCTCCTTCCGGAAGAGGCTCACACGCGGTCATTTATATGCTCGTAAGTGTCTGGGGAGACAACATTTCTCCTCTCTCAGGTACAGCTGTTACCTTACTTAAATGTCTCTCCGTGCCCGCACAAGTACTTACTCTCTCACGACTTTCTATCAGAAGAATGCACCCTGCTGCTTTTACTGTTATTGTATCTTTTCTCCCCAAAATGCATATTTGATTACTGCTTATAAAATCAATTCCTAATATAGCCTCGATTCCTGGAATTCCCAAGGTGGGCGAGACAAAAAAATCTTGTGTAAACTCCACAGATTCCACCTTAAAGTTGACGATCGTTGTATCGCTTACGCATAGTTTATTTCCTCCTGTCATGTCAAGGATGATGGATGCCGATAACTGTAGTGGGTTTGAGGAGAATCTTTTATCAATCAGTGAAACGCTGACTCCTGTGTCGATCAGCGCTCGAATGGATTCATCTGGTAGGTCAATCTTAACTGCTAAAACTCTAAGGCAACCATTAGGATATATGGGGCATGGGCCAACGACCTCGGCTGCAATGCCGCGGCTCCCTAGTCCTCTCCCTAGTGCTGGGGGGTGAGGTCGGGGGTACCGATGGAGGTGCCAGTGCCTGTTCTACCAAGTCCGTCGTTTTCACTCTCACCGACGCCTCGGCTGTTGCTTTTGATGTCATTGGGGGGGAGGGGTGTTGCATCGATCTAATTGTATAACCCTTCCTCTTTTTCCTTTTCCTCAGATGTTGGGCAGGGGGAGGGGGGGGGAGGTGTGCGTGTACCACAGCCCGCCCGCCCTGGGCGTTTTTTGCTGGGCACTCTCGAGATATTTGACCGTAGGCCTGACAAGTGTAACAGCAGGGGTATTCTTGGTTGGGGTACTGCACTCATCGGTGCCTCTCCCCCCCCACCCTGCCAGCATCTGAAGACTCTTCTCACCTGCTGACTGCGTTCTCCCCTCTCCCGCTTTCGGGGTTGGTCATTGCCTCTCATGGCTCCCGACTTCTCAGAATCAGGGCAGTTATTTTCAGTCATTTTTTCTTTCTGGCAAACTGTCTAGAATGTTTTGTATTGCGCTCACTATGTCTGCTAATGAGCAATTGTCATCGAATAAATAACCTAAAAAATATGGGTTTACTAATCCGGAATATGTTTACGGGCAATTGCTTTTTTATCACATGGGAGATTGGCACTCCAGGTAGCAAACAAATCACAATCGCAAAAAATGCAAGTTGCAAAACTAAGAACGGACTCACCTTACCGAATTTTGAGTTTGTAATTTTCTTTTATGTCCCCCTTTCTCGCACCGGGTAAGGCATATTTCTCAATTAAACGTCGTTTAATTTCAGTACAACTTCTAAAACTGTCTTGTGGCCAACATGTTACCTCCATTGCCAGAGCATCTTTCAGCAATCTAATCACTTGAATAGCTTATTCTCTTTCAGACCCCTCATATGTGGCTAAATAATAATAATAATAATAATAATAATAATAATAATTATCTCAAAAACACTTCAATCGATTGAAACCCTTTGTTAAGCCATTGATCATCAAAAGGCCTAACACTTGCCTGGAGTTCTGGCAACTTTCGAACTAAGTTTTGCATATCTTCTCTCGGCTTTGCATGTGTACTTTCACTTGTGTGCGTTTGGTCTTCGTTCATGTACGTCGGATATGCTGTAGTTGTGTGCCGCTCCTCTTCTCGTTCAACCAAGAATCTCTTCATTAACTCTGCTAGGTTATTTAACCTATTTTCTAAGTCCTTTGTTCGTAATTCCTGTCTATATCCTTCATCGGCCTCTCTATAACCCACTGCTCCTTCGTTTTCATCTCCCGCAGTGGCAACGTCTGTTATGTTAGTCCTTGTGTATCTAGGCATCTTGAACTTTTATTTTACCGGCTCAAAAAACAACTTCGCTCACAGCATACACAAACGGACGTATTTGTACACCTGACACCAATATGTCCCATGACAATGGATAATGAGAAATCGAAACATGGGTTTTTTTCACTTTATTACATATAAGACACATATTTGCATACAAGGATTAGGACATATATATATATATATATATATATATAAATATATATATAAATATATATATAAATATATATATATATATATATATATATATATATATATATATGTGTGTGTGTGTATGCATGAATATACCCTTTCTGAGTGGGCATAACTTAATGTGGTGAAAGGTTTGCGTAACGCCATGATTGGCAAGGCTGTACTAGTTAGAACGCCCCGTACTAGGTTGGTTTGCTGTGAGCGTTCAGATGAAAATTTCCAACAATTACTAATACTGCCAGTGCGGTGATGAAAACTGGCCAAACTCAAGACATGAATTGACATGTCGGAGGCCTTTTTACTGCAGTGAACTAGAAACGTCTGCATTTGTTGGTGTTATATATATATATATATATATATATATATATATATATATATATACATACATATATATATATATAATCGTATGTGTGTGTGAGTGTACAATTTCCTAATAATCACAAAGGATAAATCTTGAGAAGATATAAAACAAAAGGAGTCACTATCCCATTTGAACAATAATTGTTGAAACTTCCAAAACACCTCCAGGCCCTTTACAGAAGCCTCGTCAACTGTGCTTGTAACCCCCATACACGCTCTTGCTTTA
The DNA here is from genome assembly GCF_036898095.1 of Palaemon carinicauda. Taxonomy (NCBI): domain Eukaryota; kingdom Metazoa; phylum Arthropoda; class Malacostraca; order Decapoda; family Palaemonidae; genus Palaemon; species Palaemon carinicauda. The sequence goes on from NC_090725.1 coordinate 76,736,117, forward strand.
TAAACAAAAAGCTCTTCATTTCTAAAAAACCCTTTCAGTATATTTGCCGTTTGATAATCAGGTCGTGCATTCCCCTTTTAAGCTAATGACATACTAGTATAAACTCTCTCAACCTACTTATCGTCCATTTTTCCTTCATTATAGAACCATCTCATAACATTTATAGGCAACTTCCCCTGCTATACCCTTTTTACTTCTATTAACTTCAGAATTTTTCACTATTTTAGTTCACTATTTTAGTTCTTCTAATGCCCCTAAACGCTAGGGCAAACAATTTTTCTTGAGATAGCTGTTATAAATTGGAAAATATAAATCTACACTGTTTTTGCGTGTAAACTAATCAACGTTTCTGGAAAACAAAAATGATTTTCAGTCAGCATAAAACAGATACCACAAATGTATCCTATTTCCAATTCTACATTAGTAACACCACTAATGCTCTCTTTTCGGTTTTTTTTTTTTTTTTTTTTTCCCAGCGTTGCAACCTAGTCTTCTGGATCCTGATGGGATCTTTTCGATTGTTTCTTTAATGGATATCTAAAAGTAATTTCGCAAAGTTCGGTGATGCCATGATGCTCCCTCGTTTCCATCTCAAGGTTCACGAGATGAGGAAAAAATTACAATGTGTGCGTACGCTCTTTCTGAATGGCTAAAAAAGAAAATGATCTCTAAGACTATCGTAATCTGTATTGCCATACAGAAACTTTATGTCACGCACTTCAAAACTTAGCTGAAGGTATTTCCGCACGGCGGTTAAATTCGGAACTGCATCGCCTTACAGAGATAGCGAAGATAAGAGTAAAATAGATACCTACTTGTCAAAATTCTGAACTATCCCCGTTTGAACAAAATGTGGGAGGTATAACGTTTTAAGATAATGGGAAAACTTTGTGACGCATCAACAAAATATGAGAACTATTTTAAAGTTCTACTGACAGCAAAACATATATGTCATCAACTTTAACGCTATTTTAGACGAAATAGGAAACTTTCCATAATTTTCTTCTAAACGTTTAACCTGGATATAAATGAAGTATATAAAGTTATGCATTGTTCGATTATTCAGTGTTAGATAGGAAAAAGTTAAGTCCTAAAAAGTTCTACGTAAAACAAATGACAAACAATAGTCATACATACCAATAACTCGTATTCAAGTTAAAACTCGTATTCAAGTTAAGTATGACTAATATAACAGAAGTCAAATAAATTGTCGATAAGTCTTGTCACCTGGATTAACAATCAACATTCATTCTAAGCACTGGTGCTTTGGTAATTCTGAATGCATTCTTACATCGAAGAAAACTATAATGCTCAAAATATTACACATGAGTGTTGGGGCTTCTATCAAAAGCTTCAACCCACTAATGAAAAGCAAAATATTCTCAAGCATGAAATGCTAAAAATATCTGGAATTTCTGGAATTGGTATTAAGTATCAACATGTTTTGGATGAAGAGTAATCCATCATATTAACCTTGATTGCATGGAATCTGCCAAGACCTTAAGAATAATAAATTAGATTCTCTTACGGTGTCTATCTTTGGATGACACTGAGAGACATTCCACAACATAAGATCTGATAGACTGTTATTCGGTTTGTGTCGTATCTTTCCCATTTTTTTAAATCATCAAGCTCCATGACTCCGTTTACAATGCTCTGTTTTTCATTCTCAATCTTGGACCCAACAGAAATAAATTTCCCCGTCTGTCTGTTTCCGGAAAAATCTCTATATTTTCGTCATAATTGCTGCACAAACAAAAGTCGACTATCTATAACTAAATCGTTCTATTTTCCTACTATTGCAAGATTTGATAATAAATAAAAGTTAAATTTGTTAACTATAATTTTGTTTTGTGCTTGCCCATAAAAGGAAGCCAGAGGGTTCGCAGTTCCTTTGGACATAAGTCACTTCAACATTTTTAATTTACATCTGTAACATTACTATCAGCAGGACAGCAAGTTTTGTGCAATACTAATAACTGTAGTTATACAATTTATCAAGACTATTATGATTTTATGACGATTCAGTTCGTGCAGCTTTTCACCATACTTTTCGAAAGTTCTTATATTTTTCTAAGCTTGTATTCTAAACGATTTCATAGCGCTACAGTTTAAGTGGGAAAAATCTAATGTTAACATGCGTCATTTTTGTCAGGATAAATGATAATAGTTAAGTGCACTAAAATTTCTCCTTTCTCTGAATTTAAATATCGTATGAATATTTATTACCAAGGTTGAGTGACTTCTATAACAAAATTCATATATGGCTTAATATTTTGAAGGTATATAAAATATATAAATATATGTACACACACACACACACATATATATATATTATTATGTGACGAACCACTGTGCAAACAATTACCCCTTTACAATGGGCGGTAGTTCTCTTCACACAACAAAATAGAAGTCATATGGGTAGACTTCCAAATTCACTTGTTTCTTATTACGAGTGTATAAGATTGTTGATTATGATCAAATGTATCTTCTTAAAGCTGGTTGCAGACAATCGAAGCACCAATAGCAGGATAATTGGAGGACAGGAACAATAAACTATGTTATAAACAAAACTTTAATCTTACGTTAAACAAAATAATGAAAAAGCACTTCAAAACAATAATAATAAGCAATGCAAAGTGAATGGGTGAGTAAGGTAGATGAATCTCGTGGTGAGAACAATGTATTCTAACAAAACAATAAATTTGGGGTTACCTTATAACATGTAAGGTAAGAAAACAGGGATGATTTACAGCAGGAAGGCGAGTGTAAACAAAAGATAATGAGAAGAATGGAATGAAGATGGCGCTGAAATAAGGTGAAGTATTCACAAAGAAAATGGAAAAATAAACTTTAACAAATCAGATATGTTAGCATATGTACAACATATGGGGATATCACAGTCCCCCCTTGTTTTTGTTTTTTTCCATTTCCCGAGGATCAACCGAGGTTATCCTTGATAATGAGTCTGCCACAATGTTTTCTCGTCCTGATATGGCGATTACTTGGATATTATGTGCAGATAGTATGTATGACCATCTCAAAAGTTTAGGGTTGAGAGTAGTGGACCTATGGAGATGCGACAGAGGAGAGTGGTCGCTGTAGACGTAGATCGTGTCTTGTCCATCAACATAAATCTCGTATCTTTGGATGGTAGCTACGATGGCGAATAGTTCTTTCTCCACTGTGGGCCAATTTAGTTGGGAACCCATAAATCGTCCACTGGAATAAGAGACTGGTAACAGATCAGCTAGTGGGGGCAGGTTTCCTGTTATGGCTGTTATTGGAGCAGGATGCTGTAATAAAATGCCCCCATATCCAAGATCACTAGCGTCTGTTTGGAGATAGAATGGTTTGGTGAGGTTAGGTGCCATTAATATAGGAGGAGATGACAAGTAAGTTTTTAGCTGGTTAAATATTTGATCATGTTGCTGGCTCCAAGAAAAATTTACTTTTGAAGAAGTTAAAGCAAATAGTGGTCCTGTGAACGGTGAGAAATTTGGACTGAACTTAGAGTAATATCCTACCATACCTAGAAATCTTTTTAATTCCTGTTTGGTAGTTGGAACAGGATAAGAAGTTATGGCGCTAATATTTGTATCATGGGGTAATACTTTACCACTGCCAACTCTATGACCAAGGTAAGATACCTGACCTTTGCAAAAATTACTTTTTGCTAAGTTGATCGTTAATCCATGTTGTTTCAACCTTGAGAAAACTTCTTTTATCTTTTGAATATGGTTTATCCATGTGTCAGAGGCAATAATGATGTCATCTAAATATACAAATACTTTTTCCAAGTCCTGTAAAATTAAAGACATTACTCTTTGGAAGGTGGCAGGTGCGTTGGCTAATCCGAATGGCATTACGTTATAACTAAATAAGCCAAATGGAGTGATAAATGAAGAAATTTCCTTTGCCGTTTCTGTTAATTTAATTTGGTAATAACCCTTCAACAAATCTATTTGGGTTAAGTAGGTCGAATTACTTACTTGGTCAATGATATCTTGTATTCTTGGTAGAGGATACGAATCTTTAATTGTTAAATTATTAATCTTCCTGTAATCGGTACAAAGACGAAATTTACCATTTTTCTTTCCTACTAGGAGACATGGGGAAGCCCATGGTGACGCACTGGGTTCTGCCAATCCTTCTCTTACTAAGTAGTTCACTTCTTCTTTCATGATACCCAATTTCTTCTGTGATGTTCGATAGAAAGCTTGTTTAATGGGTGCAGCACCTGGTTGTAGTTTGATGTCATGATCTAGCATGGTGCATCTGCCTGGTTTATCTGAAGTTATACTAGGAAATTCATGGAATAAAGCTACTAAAGATTTACATTTTGATGCAGATAAGGGTTTTAGATAGTCTGATAAGTTTTCCAAGATCTTTGAGTTTTGAGAATCCTGCCAAGATGCAGTTATTGGATCATCTGTAAATTGATCCATAGGACAATCTATGTATGGTATGGCACTAGTAATCATTACCGTTTTATTTTCAGCTGTTGAGGGAGACAAATAGGCCTTTAAGAGGTTTATGTGGACTAATTGAGTAGACTTACGCTTATCTGGAGTGGCGATTATATAGTTGGTTGGCGAGATACGTTGAGTGATGGTATAAGGTCCCTGGTATTTCTCTCGTAGGGGAGAGCCTGCAATCGGATGGTATAGCAGCACTGCATCTCCTACTTTGAAACTTCTGGTTTTAGCCTTTTTATCATAGTTAATCTTCATCTTCTCTTGAGCTGTTATCAAGTTAGTTTTGGCAATGGAGTGGAGATCTGAAAGTTTCTTGTTGAGTTCTGAAATATATTGGGAAAGAGGTACCTCATTATCTCCCAACTTTAGGATGCGTTCTTTGACTGAACTGAGGATAGTTCGTGGCCGTCGACCGAAGAGTAGTTCAAAAGGTGACATACCAGTAGACTGATTTCGAACTCCTCGTATGATGTACATGATCAGTTCCAAATCGCAATCCCACTCGTTACCTGAACTATGGATGTATTTCCGGAGAAGATTTTTAATGGTCTGGTGAGTGCGTTCTAATGCTCCATTGGTCTGTGGATGGTAAGCTGAGGATGACACTTGGGTTATATGGTAATCTTTCATAGCTGTTTTAAAAGCATGACTCATGAAATTGGTTCCTTGATCACATTGTAGTTCAGTTGGAAATCCTACAACAGTAAATATGGACACTAGTGACTTTAGGATGTTCTTGGCTGAAATGTTTCTTAAAGGTACTGCAAATGGATAACGCGTAGTTGGGCATAAGGCCGTAAGCAAGTATTCATGTCCCCTTTTTGTCTTAGGCAAAGGGCCTACACAATCTACTATGATCTTACTGAAAGGTTCTTTAGGCACAAGTATAGGTTTTAAGGGTGCAACTGGTACTTTTACATTAGGACTACTTACTTTTTGACATGTTGTACATGTTTTTACGTACTCTTTAATGTCATTCTTCATGTTTGGCCAATAAAAGTCTTGACTGATGCGTTCATATGTTTTAGTGATACCAAGATGAGAGTCAGCAGAGTGAGACAATTCTAGGATCAGAGGTCTTATATCCTTAGGAACAACTACCTGGAATAGATCCTTCCAGGTTTCTAGATGACTGTTCTTGCTGGACCTGAATTTTCTCATTAGTACATTATTATTAATATAAAAATAAGAACACTTGTTGGTATCCTTTGGTTTCACTTGGTTGAAACACTGCTGTAGAGTGACATCTTTCCTTTGTTGATAGCTAAAGGAATCAGGCTGGATCTTATATGTACTCATCAACTCGTTGAAATCCATAGGTTCAGAGACTGGCAACGGGTTTGATGATGATTCAGTAGGGGTGTCCTTTTTACTGCTTCGTGTCACTGCTAAGCATTCCTCCTGTACAACTTCACCTGGAGATACTGCTATTAAGTTTGTTAAGACAACAGAGTTAGCTATGTCATTACCCAGGATTACATCTACATTCTTGCATGGTAACAGTTCTGGATTTACAGCTACTTCAGTAGTTCCAGAGAAATAAGGACAATGAAGGTTTACATTAATGAGAGGCAACATAGACTTTCTGGTTAAGTCATTAACTGCAACATACCTGTGAGTTTCACCTTTAGGTCGTATTACTTTAGGAGAGACGATCGTTTGAGAGGATCCAGTGTCTCTGAGTATGGTTACAGGTTTACCATTTATTTTGCCTGAGCAAGTGAAGGGTGCAAACGCTTGGGACTCGTGTGATGCACAATGGAAGGTCTTTTTCTTCTCCACCTTAGGTTTTGGTTCCTGTTTGGGCAGATTCATTTGCTTAGGAGAGAATTGAGGGGGATTAGGTTTTCTCTTTAAGTATGAAGCTGCACAATGTGGATCAGGACATTCTGAAATATGATGTCCTTCTTGTTTGCAGTATGTACAAGTTTCCTTAGGTCTAGTTTCTCTATATAGGGTTTTACCTACTTTATGAATAAGAGCATAGTCATCTGCCTTTAAAGCGGCTTTCTTAGGGTCAGATTCATTCTGCTCTCTTAGATACACATTAATGCTACCTGGTATTTTCCTTAAGAACTCCTCCATTACTATTAAATCTTTCAACTGCTCGAAAGTTTTGACATCTACTTTGTCTACCCACTTCTGAAACTGTTTAATCTTTCCATTCATAAATTCTAAAAAGGTCTGCTGAACTTGCTTCTGACTATTACGAAATATTTGCCTATAACCTTCCGCAGTAATAGAATAAGCATCAAGGATTGCCTGTTTAATTATGAAATAATCATGTTCCTCTAACATAGTGGCACATACAGATAATGCTTTACCTTTAAATGAGTTCCGGATGATCAAATACCATTTGTCCTGAGGCCAATTGAGATTCTTGGCTGTGTCTTCGAACACAGAAAAGTAGTTATCAGGTTCCCGTTCTTCAAATGTGGGCAGCAATTTCTGCACCTTGGCCACATCAAAGGGTTCGGGAATTAGCTTACCTTCTTCCTTTTCTTTCAGTCTTATAAATGCCAGATCCCGTTCTGTTACTGTGGCCGCTTCTCTCTCAATCTGCAGCCTAACACGGAGAGCTTTGTTTTTCTGTTCACTTTCTTTTTCTTGTTGCTCCAAAGCAGTTGCAGCAGCTTCCGCAGCAGTTTCCACCTTGATACGTTCTAGGGAAGCAGCAGCAGCAGCCGTGCGCTCAGCAGCAGCGGCTTTCCTCTCTTCTAACTCAGCGGCGGCAGTTGCGGCTCGTTCAGCAGCAGCGGCTCTTCTTTTCTTCTACCTCAGCGGCGGCAGTTGCGGCTCGTTCAGCAGCAGCGGCTTTCCTTTCTTCTAACTCAGCGGCGGCAGTTGCAGCTTGCATCTTCATCTTTTCCAACTCCAGCTGTAGACTTAGTTTATCCAAGTCACCATTTGGATTGGTAACTGTTAGAGCTCGAACGTCAGCCAATTCTTCTTCTGGAACAATATCTTCATCTACAAGGAAGTTCAAAATATGACTGAGAATTACACATTTTACGGCAGTTGCGGGAACCTGTACATCATAATGGCGAGCTAGATTCTTTAGATCAGTTTTTGTGGCAACTGTGAGAGATTCCACATGATCTCGTGGTGATACAATAAATTGTTGCAAGTTGAAAGGCATTTTGAATGTCACCCGCGGCGCAAGATAAGTACAAACTAAAATAAATATCCAAACTTTACAAGAATAAGTATAAGATCATACGATCGCAAAATAACAATCTTTCGATCACAGAAATACAAAATAGCGATCACAAAATTACAAGATCGAGAGATCACAAAATTACAAAATTATTTGATTAGATCACCTTACACAAAAATAGCTTAAATACAAAATTAAG
>NC_090725.1:76748950-76801450 GCF_036898095.1 Palaemon carinicauda
AGTAAAAATTACAGTTATGCCAGGCTGACACTTGCACGCCTTTTTGCCACGAATTTGTCGTGGCAAGACGTGACATTTTGTGGCACGAACTGGAAAATCAAAAAAATTAAAAAAATTACCTCAGAATCACAGCTCACCTGTCCACATTGACACGAACTGGCACGACGAGTTCACGACGAGTTCATGCATAGTTTTAGCATAGTTTGCGCACTTCCCGCATTGTCCCGACGAGTTCACGAACAGTTCGCGCATAGTTCACGCCGCGTTCACGAAATTTTGTCGTGACCCAAATTTTGAACATTTCAAAATTCTCGTCACAACATGCCACAATGTCATGACGGGTTCACGACGAGTTCACTCCAGTTCACGACGAGTTCACGCCAGTTCACGACTCGAGACGTGACAATGCGTGCCACAAATTCGTGCAAGTGTCAGGGTACCTTTACCCTGTAATCGGAATGGGAAGTTTCGAAATTTCCATTCCACACAGTGCCCAAAACGCACAATAGGTATCTCGTCGCATTACATGAACAACCTAATAATGTGGATTACTCTGAAATACCTTGATTATGACAAACTGTGAAAATTAGTATCCTCATGTAGCATAAACATTTAATAGATAGATAACAAGATGTTTAAAAGTAATTGGGGATTAGAGCAGCAATTTCTTCATAAAACATTAATTTAAGGGAAATAAAATAAAGCAAAATAAGAGGTAATAAAATTGAATGAAAAAAACCCACATCTACTATCACCATCGTCTTTGAACTCGTAATATTGTGGTCGCTTCCATACGTCGCGGGATCTCAAGACCTTTCCAACGAGCACAAGAACACCTCTTGTGGTTGCTGAGAAACTTTTACTTTAAAAAAGTTTATGGTTTATGTTTTTTTTTTTTCATCGGTTAATATAGGACATTCACGGCAAGACCCCCCTAGGAAAGAGAAGTTATAGAGTTTTTTTTCGGGGCGGGGGCCCTTGCCAGGCCCCTTAATATGTGTGTTTATTGAAAGTGCGTATCTAACTTTTATCTTGATATAAATTACTCTCCTTGTCTTCTTTCAACAGGTTCTCTGTTAAGTGAAGCTTGAACAGCTCCCATAGATGAAGACCTAGCCAAGGAGAAAGATGACGACTAAGTACCCACATTGTAAAGGGCTAAGAACTACATTGCCATGTCTATGGAATAGATGGTGAAGGAGGAAGACATCAGCTTCTTTGATATTCCTGACCTAGTTCACGCAGCCTCAGCATCTATCAGCTACCCATACCAATATTTTCAAGCCATGGTTACACTGTCATTGAGGAAATTGTTTTCCAGACAAACCTCTATGTAAACCAGAAGGATATAGACACTACCTTCTCCCATAACATGATGTTTATTGGAATCGTCATTTACATGAGTGATATGCACATATCTTGTATAAATGTCACAATAGACGAGGATAGGGATGTGGTAGATGTGATATCATCCAAAAGGTTCGACCTGATGAGGTCCTTCATTCAATTTAACAACAATGAAAATGCCACTCTTCAGTGATATTGTAAGATAGTTCATGAATGACAGAATCACCAACAAAGACTGTTGATATGGTCATGGTGGCATACAGGGGGACCGGGGCCAGATCCTTAAGGTAATACGTCTAAAAAAAGCCCATGCAAGTTGTGATACGCGCAGTTTTGAAGGGCAGGTAGTGATGAATTTATACCTGACATCCTTCTCGACCAGGGAGAAGCCACTTTCTCCAGCCTACCTACACGAGGATTCTGCCCTGCCAGTCAACAGAGCATAATTTCATCACACTTGTCAAGACCCTGAAGAAACCACGCCAGTCTGCCATTTATGCAGACAACTGTGTCTCGAGTTTTGGTTTAATGTATTGCCTAAAAGAACAGTTTGGTTGTGGATATGTGGATCTTGTATCTTGCATGAGGATGGTTTCTGGCCAGCAAGTAAAACCATTTATGACTGTGAAAAGCTAACGATGTCCTTGTAACATGGGTAAGTGCTTGACTAGATCAATGTGAATGTCGGCAAAATGACACTGCAATTGATAGATGCCCTTTTGAAGTTTTATATAAAGCACAGACGGGTCCCCAATCCTTGGCCTCTTTATTAATGCCATGCCATATGAACTTCATCCTCTGTAGGGTGCATAGCATGATGTGTGAAAGGCAATGGGTCATTTGAAATATTCCCAGATGTACAGCAGTCAGCGAGTGTCTGGAACGGGCATCAGCAACGTGATTCAGTCTAGCAGAGATGTGTTGAGTAGTAAAGATGTATTCAGAAAAGACAGAGATATCAGCACTGACGGGTGGAACAGGCATCGAACTGTCAAGTGAAGGCAATCATAAGGAGCTTATGGGCCATACAAATGATAAAGGACGTGCCCTCTAAGAAGTGGCGGAAGTGACGGACGGCCAAATACAACGCCAGTAGTTTATAGTCAAGGGAAGAGTAGCTGTGTTCCACCTTGGAAAGTTTTTGACTGAATTAGAACTTATGAGCAGGTGATCTGTGGCATCTATGGAGAGTAGGAGAGGTGCAGTTGGCACGGGAAAGGCGAGAGCAGTAGCAGTTGATAGGGCTTTCTTTCCTTTGGCTTACCCTTGTGGGAGTCTTAGATGGGCAAGAGTGAAGACAATGGCTGGCAAGAACCAGGGATAATTGTTCAACGTGTCCAAGAACTCCTGCAGTGCATTGATGGTTGAGGGCATGGAAAACTTCTATAGTGCTGAGTGGTGCAATGATCTAAGAGTACCACATGTCTTACCTGATTACGAGGCCATTCTGCCACAGGCAGTCGAGGAATACATGCAGGTGATGTAGATGGTCTTTTTTGGATGGAGGGAATATTAGTATGTTATCTATGTAGCATACACAGATGGGGTGGTCACCAAAGATAACATCCCTGAGTCATTGATCTTAGAATATAAAGTGAAGAGGAGGGCATCCAGATATGGAGAGCGAGGTTAGAGGAAGCAGAAGATGAAGGGGGGCGGTGAGTAATGATATTTGGCGTCAATAGCAGATGGAAAGGGGCAAAGAAATCTGCATCAATGAGAGGTAGTGATGATTAAATTCCATCCCCACCCTCGTAACAATGGATGGGGATAGCAGATTCATTAGTGACATCAGGAGTCTTGGAGTTATGCCCTTAAAAGGGATTGTGGCAGAAGGGAATGACAAAAACTAGCATCTACTAGAAAGTGCACATTAGATCCTGAATCATGGAGAAAGAAATTAGTTAATGGGGAGACAACTCCCACAGGCGTTAGTCTACTTTAACCTTGTTTTTACCAGGAGTGTCATCAAGTGGCTGTTGAGGGCATTGGTTGGGGTATGGCTGTGTGGCGGTATAGGTGGTTCGTGAGTGACTTTATCCCTTCCCAAGCATGTCATGAGGTGGAGGTCGATGTCCTACTTATAGCATTCGCCTCACCTTCAGTTGGTGTTGTATGATTGTTTCTTTCACCAGGACTGGAGTTATTGATGGAGTTCTTGACTGTGGAGAAATGGCTGTCCATGCAGGCGTAGACTGTGATCATCAGATCCTTCATGGGCAAGTTCTCAACATTGGAAAGGGAGTTTGCATTAGTTCCAGCAGGCATTGTATTCAAAGGGAATGAAGTAGGTTCCTCTCCCGAGGAAAACCATCTTCAGCAGGCTGAAGGCAAGTAATACTGATATCTTCTCTGAGAGCCATCAGTGCCTTTTGATTTCCTGATTGTTGTTGAGAGAGCTGAAAAATATTGGCTACATGGGCAGCTGGCAATGGCGAATTAGGGGTGTCCCTTTAATCACAAATCAATTGGAGATTTATGTGAAGGTGTCATTAGGGATCGTAGCAAGGAATTAGTCTGCTTTGTTGCTTGAGATAGTCATACCCTTGATGCAGAACTGAACCTCCGTGCATTGATATAATTCCAAGTGGCAACACGAGAACAATACTATAATCGCATAACATTTGTTACATACTGTATAAAGGTGACATGATGTCATTATAAAAAGGTTTAAAAGAGCGTAGGTCCATCTATAAATGATGCTCTGTACATGCCTATATGGTCTTGTTTTCTTCCAACTAAAATGATAGCCTACCATCAATGCATTTGGGTGAAAATGATAGCACCAGCAGTGCTGAGAAACATATTGGTATTACTTCAATTGTTAATATTGGTCAATAAACATGGAACAGAAATCTTAACCAATCAAGATTCCCCAAAAACGCCATGAGTAATAATCTATACGTTGGGCACCTGCATTCCATAGCCTCTTTACAAAGGTATTTAATCCAGAGTGTGCACAGAGGCATCTACTGTCTCTGAGAACTAAGCATTTATCAGATGCTATCTGCATTTGGGATGGACTCATTACTGTATATGAAAGGAAACGTGAATAAGTTGATCTATACATACTTAGTTACATATATTGTTAGCTCAGCAACAATATATAGGTGCATGAACGAGAGTTGACCCATGATCTAGGAACACATATTCCCTTTCTTGTGAAACACAGTAGATAGGGTACAATGGCAAGAGGAGGAACAACATTTTCACACTTTGTTTAATAATTGGTCATTAGTAGCAGTGGCAGGGGACATCACAATATCCTAGATACCACCCATACTGTATATACATAACATTTTGTGCAAAAGTACCTTCTCCAGTTGAGCTAGGATCAGGAACGGCCTAACAATGGATGCTGAATGCTCGACAGGTAGACGTATATGGTCTTCCAAATTCCCCATTTATAGCTCACGTAGATGGTGAGGTTGTGAACGATGGTTAAAATGTTTTTCAAGCTGCAAGCGGGGCTCGAACTTCCAACCCATGGTGTCAGAGATATTATCAAACAAGATGCCACAAATAGTTCCAAACATCTGGTATCTGGTATCATAATTATTCCCTTCTTGAGATATATAAAACAAATGTTTAACTCATATGAATTGGGTCCTGGTTTTATAGCGAGCAGAAGTAGAACATGCTTAACTGCTATGTTTTCAACAGCTATAATAATACACTAAGAGGGACTATAAGTAGGGTTCTAATTAATAGGAAACACTTGATGGCTGTACTGTCATAAGAAATCTAAAGGAAAGGTGAATGAAATGGAGCTTCTAAAATATTGTCCTCTGAAAAGAGAAAGCCAATACCACCCGCTTGCCAAAAGGTGAGACCCCTACCTATTGTGACTCTTATGGCAGGTCGAATATTTGCAATTCAGGTTTGATTGGAAAAGCCTTCTAAGATGACCATCTGTAATTTTCTATATAAAAGCAGCAGCCCCTTTTCAATTGTGAAACATTGGGATAGCAGTTATGTTTTTTGTTTTAGATGCAAGTAATGCATTAACCACATACTTGGGCATGTGCTCAGCCTCTTTCACTCAAAAGCCTCTGTGTCTGAGGAGTGACTGGACAGCCTCCAAGCGTGATGCTTCAGTAAGGAAATTCTCCCATGGGGGACACCACTGTGTGGCTGTGTCAGCCAAAGGGGTTCTGGAGGCAGAAACCTTGGAACTTGAACCAGCAGGGAAAGAATGTCTGCGTACCATTCTCTGCTTGGCCATGCCAGAGCTATTAGTGTTAGCTTGCAGTTCCGGGAGGTCCTGAGTTTGTTGATCACCTTTCTGAGCAGGCAAAAGGGTGGAAAGGCACGTGTGTCCAGGTTGTCCAAAGAAAGTTGTAGGGTGTCCTGGATTGCGGCCTAATGGTCTGGAACTGGCGACCCAGATCTGTGGTAGGTCGGTTGGTTCAGATGATGAGCTACCCTTCCAATATCTTGTTAGGAGTCTCAATAATAGTCTCATACTGTGATACCAAAGGATAAATGCTACAATAGCTATAGTTCTTCTTTTTGAGTAACTAATTAAATAAAATCCAATATTTTCCTTAGTTTATATTTAGGACAGTATACAGGCTTCAACAATTTGCCGCAGCATGATAGCGTTAACCACGGGTGGAGATAACAAAATGTATTTTACCATATGACCAATTTCCAAACAGGAGAGAGAGAGAGAGAGAGAGAGAGAGAGAGAGAGAGAGAGAGAGAGAGAGAGAGAGAGAGAGAGAGAAAATGGCATTGGAATTGTACGTTTCGGCCTATACCATGAACATTAGTGTAGATTTCAAACAATCATAATTTTCATAATTAGATAAAATCTAATTTCTCTAGTTCATGGAATAATACACAATTGCTTAATAGTAAAACGTAAAACATACAAAATGGGTGAGTGTAAAACATCGTTCCCTACTTTATTTCGTAAGAGATCATTCAAAGCCTTCTTCTCACCCCTGAGCATATAATCAAATCAGATCGCACAACCTTAGTTCTGACTCAGATGAAGGATGGGGTCTCTATTTTATTGCAAAAATACTTCAAAACTATTCGTTATCATTGATACGAGGTTAAATTCAATAAAAAATACAGCAGCAATTAAACTTCGCTTGTTATACGTTTTACATTATTTGAGGTGACATGCAAAAATAGTTCAGTACACAAAATTCAGCTACTTTTATTTTAATTTTATTCCAGCTGTTACCAAGTTGTGGAATGATCTTCCTAATCGGGTTGTTGAATTAGTAGAACTTCAAAAGCTCAAAGTTGGAGCAAATGCTTTTTTGTTGACCAGGCGGACATGAGTCTTTTTATAGTTTATATATGACATATTTGTTTTTGACGTTGTTAATAGTTTATATATGACATATCTCTTTTGACATTACTTTTTTTAGAATGATTTATTGTTAATTTGTTCTCTTCAGTTATTTATTTCCTTATTTCCTTTCCTCACTGGGCTATTTTTCCCTATTGGAGCCCCTGGGCTTATAGCATCTTGCTTTTCCAATTAGGGTTGTAGCTTGGATAGTAATAATAATAATAATAATAATAATAATCAGATAGGAGGTATCTATGTAGTTATAAATTCAATAAACACACTAAATGCGTTCCCCCAAGATGATAATATCCCCTTTCAAGTCTGTGTCAAGTGAAGTCTCAGTGATCTGCCTCATATTGTGTTATCAAGTAGTGCCGCATTAATGTAAAACTTAAGGCTTTCCTCTTTCGATACCTCAACAGATGGGTAAATTCTACAATATGTGGGATGTCCTCATTATCGTATACTGTTCTTTTATAAACAGACCAGAAGAAAGTCCATTACCCTTATCTTTCATTTTGAAGGTTGGTATGGTGACCTTGGATAAATTCAAGGAACATACAGGTTGGGATAGGTTGCTGAGGTAACTACTATTAACACTGATGCCTCCGTCGTTTATGGGCGAGTCAGAAAGGGGCCACGGGCACACACATATGTGTGTGTGTATATATATATATATATATATATATATATATATATATATATATATATATATATATATATATAATGTATATATATATATATATGTATAATATATATACATACATATATATATATATATATATATATATATATATATATATATATATATATATATATATATATATATACACGCATATATATATATATATATATATATATATATATATATATATATATATATATATATATATATATATATATATATATATATATATATATGGCTACAGGATAACATTTCTGGAGGATCCTCCTCTGTTGATTCCAGCAAGCCAGGCGGAATGGTTAGTTCCCAAGGACCCGTTGCCTTGGACGAAGAAGTCTCCACAATGATGCAGAAGGGAGCTTTGGAGACGGTAAAGTTTCCGGGTCCGGGGTTCTACAGTCGCCTTTTCTTGGTGGAATAAGCGACAGGAGGCTGGAGGCCAGTGATAGACATGTCAGCCCTCAACAAATAGCACGTTTTCCTCCGCTATGCCTACCACTATAGAAAATGGGAGTAGGGTAGACTACACAAAACTCTGGTCGTTTGAGAGGAGGTTCCAGGTAACTCCTAAGAAAGTGTTTCGAGGTAAGTCTCTATGTTGGAACATATATATATATATATATATATATATATATATATATATATATATATATATATATATATATATATATATATATAGAGAGAGAGAGAGAGAGAGAGAGAGAGAGAGAGAGAGAGAGAGAGAGAGAGAGAGATTAGCCAAACATTGTCCAAAGAAGAACGATACTTTATCCTTCAGAGATCATTGAGCAAATGAAAAAAATAAGAGAAATAAATACAGAGCTAAGCATTAAAGAGGAACTAAATCGTAACGCTGAAAGGCTTCTGAGACAGGGGACAGGAAGCAGCCAACCAAAGTCAATTAAACAATTCGTTGATAGAGGAACAGTTCTCTCATGACAAACGGACAACTAATGAGAGGCCATACGAGTTGGTGGGGGTCTTTGGGATGACCTTGATCTGTACGAACAAAATTTACAAAATACTACTATCTATTTCAAAGCCTATAAACCCCTTTTTGTTTTGTTTCTTTGTTGATGTCGGCTACCCCCCAAACTTGGGGGAAGTGCCTTGGTATATGGATGGATGGATGGATTATTATTATTATTATTATTATTAATTGCTAAGCTACATCCCTAATTGGAAATGCAGAATGCTATAAGCCCAGGGGCTCCAACAAGGAAAATAGCCCAGTAAGGAAAGGAAACAAGGAAAATATAAATATTTTAAGAATAATATTAAAATAAATAACTCCTATGTAAACTATAAAAACTTTAACAAAACAAGAGGAAGAAAAATTAGATAGAATAGTGTGCTCGAGTGTACCCTTTCTGCCTGTATGTTCCTAGGCTTCTGATTAATGTGAAATCGAAAGCACCAGAGTCTGAGACACCCACCCAAGAAAAATGGATTCAAGCGTCTACTCCACATTATTGTCTTACTTTTTATTGAGAAATGTCATCTCAATTTTGTGGGCATGGTGATAACGGATATGAAGACCTGGCAACTATGCAAAGAATGATGCATGTCGACCATGACGTAGGGCACCAGATCAGATTCAGATCAGATTCAGGTTGAGGCTTTGCCTTTGCAACGGCGCCTCTGTGTCTTTTAGTTTTGTGTGTTCCTTATTTTCACTAGTTTTCCTCTTTTCATCCACATTTGTTGTAGTACTCTTTTCTTATTTTCAATATCTTCTTCACAAAAAAAGAATTTTCCAACTGTTTGCGCACTATCTTCTTCGTATGGTTGTTGGAGCTCAATTGCTTTTATTCTTATATCACTAAACTGTGGACAATATAACAAAGTGGTTAGCATTTTCTTCTACATCACAGAATACACAGTTTATATTTCCATCTTGGTGTCTGTTTTTTTATATTCAAGCCCATGACGTTCACATCTGCCACAGCCCTATTTCCGTATGGTTATGAAATATCATATAAGTTGTCGTGAATTATACTACTCTTTGATGGAATCTAAAGATACAGATTACTTATGTTTGAATGAACTAATTTTTAGCATCGATTGTGTTTATTATTTAATTAATTGGTAATTCTTACGAAAAAAGAAGACAACAATTAAAAATCCCGTATGGCAGTCGGAGAGGTGATCGTGCTAGGAAAAGTACACCTATTGACATTCTATATCAGGTCTAGAATGCTTCACTAATGTCCACAAGGTTGTCATAATGTTTTTGCGTTGGAACTATTATCATACTACAAGGGGGTACAAGATTACAATAAAGTGAAGATTTGATTAAATAGGTTAGTATCATGTCATATTTAATGGCCTACCATTACGGACATGTATATTTGAATACCCACCCCACTAATGACTGTAACCTGTATTGGCAAATAAAAACACTATCTCTATTTAAGGTATATATATATATATATATATATATATATATATATATATAATATATATATATATATATATATATATATATATATGTATATGTATAATATATATATATATATATATATATATATATGTATATGTATATGTATATATATAATATATATATATATATATATATATATTATATATATATATGTGTGTATATATAATATCTTGCACTGATATAATGATAACCATATAGAAAGTGGGTGTGGCAAGTGTGAACGTTACGAGACCCACGTTATGGTCGACAAACGTCATTCTGCGTAGTTGCCATGGCCACAAAATTGAGATGACATTTCTCGATTTAAAGTAGGACAATAATGCGGAGTAGATGCTTGAATCCATTTTCCTTAATTAGGTCGGTGTCTCAAACTATGTTGGTTCCGGTTTCACATTAATCAAAAGCCTAGTTCATTAAATATATTAAAAAGGGAGGGGGTTATGGGCCATGAAATAGAAGTAATGTGTTGGGATTGTAAATAAAGTATCACCACACGCAAATGCTACTGAACTAATTCTCAGACAACCCAAAGAACTTCTAATGTTAGAGGTGTGGGAGCTATAAAGAGAGGTCAAAGAACTTCTAATGCTTGAGGTAACGGAGCTGAAAAGAGGTCAAAGAACTTCTAATGCTAGAGGTGTGGGAGCTAAAAAGAGGTCAAAGAACTTCTAATGCTAGAGGTGTGGGAGCTAAACCATGAATTGGATGACCAACTCTTTCAAGAAGGCGAAAGGGAAAGAATAACCGTTAATCCAGTCCGTACTAAGATCTTCGCTCATGCTACACTTATAGGAACCCGCTCAGGATCGAATTAGGAAAAAACTCACAGAAGAGCGTAGGAACATTATTCTTCAAATGGTTTCCCGAATACAGTATCCACTGATCGTGACAAAAAAAAATGTATTTAGAAATAGAGCATAACCAAAAAAGAATTTCAGCCAACACTAGCAATGAAAAATTTAAAATGAGGTAAATAATTGAAAATATTGGAAAAGGGGTATCTATGCAAATAGGCAAAGAAAATATGAAACCATACCGCCTAATATGAACAGAAACAATTTTGAGCATGGAACTTTGATCAAACAACTTATTTTCTTGTTAAAGGACTGTCACATGTTGCAGTTAACGAGGAATAAAATGACGAATCATGCACAAAAACGATTAATGGGGCGCAACAATCTAATTCTCATTGAAATATTAGTGTGATACTTGATATTTCACCTACAACAAATAATAGTATGTGGAGCTTTTGTAAACAGGCCAACCTAATGTAAAAAAAACTTACATGCCTGCTGTGTCTTCAGTCGAGGTGTAATGATACAGTAAAATCTCGCTCACAAAAACAAAAGACAAAGACAAAAAAACATTCGTACACACTGCAACCTACTCTTAATTCACGATAGACTCATTTTAATACGTATTATAATACTGATTAGGAATAAATCTGTAAACTAAACAAAAATACTATTTAGATTTAAAGGTTTAAAAGATAGCTCATGAATGGCAGAGGCAAGGAACAGTGACATTGCCCTAGCAAGCAAGACAATACCCTAGAGACTGGTCATCTATATTATACGATCAGCGCCCAAGCCCCCTCTCCATCCAAGCTAGGACCAGGGAGGGCCAGGCAATGGCTGCTGATGACTCAGCAGATAGACCTATAGGGTCCCCAAAACCCCCCAAACCTTAGATCATAAGGATGGTAGGATTGCAGACTCTAAAGGAATTAAGGAGTCTGAGTGGGACTCGACCCCCGTCTAGCAACACCAGTCAGAGACGTTACCAATCAGGCCACAACAATCTAGAAATAAGTTTAAAGTTCAGGGGACCAAGTTCCACATGCCAAGATTATTTGAAAATATTCAAGAGATAAGGTTCAAAACGTCCGAAATCCAAATTTATTACTGTATAACACAAACAATAACAGATACAGATACCCATCCCCACGTAGTAAAGGAAGTCAAAGCCGGCAGTGAAGAACTGTTGGGGCGAAATATGTTTGCATTTGTTGTTTAAAAAATCCGAAAATCAGTCAGAATAATCAATAATCTGAAATTCTCTAACTTAAGAGTTCTTTTATATCTACGACTTGAATGGTTTTTAGAGCAATAATGACCAGACTTGAGACAGTAACAGTTATAAAAAAAAAAGTCCAAATATCAAATAAAACGGGAGGTTTAAAAAAATACGATTTAATTACATATAGAAAGTGACCTACATTCTGAAGGACTTTGTAGTTATAAAATTGACTGCCGAGAAGGGTGTCTCGGCAATGTAAAACTCGCCTTTATATTCACAGCACTATGGCTGTGTTACGTGATGCATCACAAAACCTTGTTCCCAAATGCTCTTAAAAAGATCTTTGTAATAAAACAACTTAACGTTCACATAATTTCATAGGATGTAAATTAAATGGTTCTCATTCAATTGATATAAAAGCTTTCGCAAAGAAATCCCCATTCACTAAGATATAACAATAATTTCGTAATCGAAACCGGTCTTAAAAAAGGGCCACATCGTTTCTAACTTCCATTTATGCATTATTCTATTTCTTCAATTAGTTCTCTAGTCTTCTAAATAGATATTTCCTGCGCCATAATAAAAGTATACCGTATTAGATCCGTATGAGCGGAGTAAATCCATTTTAAATCGCAATCAGTTTATGTTATTGATAACAATAACTTAATGCTAATAACAATAAACACTACTATTAGTGTACTACTCATGTCAGCGTAATGATTTTGAGCTCTTAAGGCACGTAATAATCCTTACCTCGATAGATTATTTGTAGCAAATGCTTTTTTGTTGACCAGGCGGACATGAGTCTTTTTATAGTTTATATATGACATATTTGTTTTTGACGTTGTTAATAGTTTATATATGACATATCTGTTTTGACGTCGTTGCATTTTTTAGAATGATTTATTGTTAATTTGTTCTCTTCATTTATTTATTTCCTTATTTCCTTTCCTCACTGGGCTATTTTCCCTATTGGGGCCCCTGGGCTTATAGCATCTCGCTTTTCCAACTAGGGTTCTAGCTTGGATAATAATAATAATAATAATAATAATAATAATACAATATCATCGATACTTCTTCGAAGATGCGTATGTGGGTACAATTCAACGATCACAACATGGGCCAGATTACCCGACAACAAAAAGATATATGCACTATTTGATTGGACCGGATTTAATGTTGTTAATAGTTTACATATGACATGTCTGTTTTGACGTTGTTACTTTTTTTAGAATGATTTATTGTTAATTTGTTCTCTTCATTTATTTATTTCCTTATTTCCTTTCCTCACTGGGCTATTTTTCCCTGTTGGAGCCCCTGGGCTTATAGCATCTTGCTTTTCCAACTAGGGTTGTAGCTTGGATAATAATAATAATAATAATAATAATAATAATAATAATAATATGGCCCTTTTATGCCTTTCAGGGCTCAAGTGCGGAAAGACTCGGCAGTTATACCTTGGAGAAAAAATTAGAAGAGGTTGGACAGCAAGATGGAAAGAATGAATTGATAACGGAGGTAAAGTAGAAGGATATAAAGCAAGAGCACCTAGGGATCGCAGAATCCCTGCAAAGACTCCTAAGTAATTCCCATAAATGCACGGGAAATATAAAGTATTCATTAGCATTGGTTACTTAACAGGTTTGAAATACAATACACTTCTGTGTTGTGTTAATACTGCAACAGTGGGATCGGTATAACTATAGTCCATTTCTTTTATCGAGGCAGATTTGTACCGACTCGCAGCGGTGCCCTTTTAGCTCAAAAAAGTTTCCTGATCGCTGATTGGTTAGAATTATCTCGTCCAACCAATCAGCAATCAGGAAACTTTTCCGAGCTAAAAGGGCACCGCTGCGAGTCGGTGCAAATATGCATCGCTAAAAGAAATTGACTATAGTCAAAATCTTAGATTAAGACAGGGATATAAAAATTAACTGTGGTTTCTTTTTCAAAATAAAACTGTCACGGTGCTTTATAGATCAACGTAGAATGATGACTTTACATAAAAATGGTCAAGTACCAAAGGTGATTGAGTGATTGAAATTTTTCTGGCATCCTGACATCTAAGGTCATTGAAGCCGGACAAAGGTAAGCCCATTTAAAATTTTAGATTACTCTACCCTTTCTTTAAGAATTAGTCATTCTCAGATGATTGGATACACATATCTAGCTCACTTCTTTAAGAAAGTCTAGCTCCGAAATCAATATTTCCTAAGTAGTATAAACAATTGACATAGAACGAGAAATGACATAGTTAATAGGGATAAACTAATATCCTACGCTTATTATAAAAAATATTTATCTAATATGGAAAACTTACGAATGGAAAATTAAATTAAAAAAAATATGTAGTTATGATCCAGACATCTTTGCTCCCGCCATCATGTTCTCAGGCGTTATATTGTAGTATTTCCAAGGACCGTACTTTTATGAATTGAGCTGGTACTGGTTGAAATGGTTTTCAAAGGGACGACTTTGGTGTAAATTCCTCCATGTTTGTTTTGTTGCAGTTTTCAATGATGGCTACGCAGTATGCAAGTGGTTTCTATAGTGAACGACCCGGTCATCCGTCTAAAAGTTGGCTGGGAATGTTGCAGAATGGGCAAATTTGTTTCCAAGGTTCTATTTAAAGGTTTAAAGGTCGCTCATGAATGGCAGAGGCAAGGGACAGTGACATTGCCCTAGCAAGCAGGACAATGCCCTAGAGACTGACCATATTTTATATCATCAGCGCCCAAGCCCCCTCTCCACCCAAGCTAGGACCAGTGAGGGTCAGGCAAATGCCTGCTGATGACTCTATAGGCTCCCCAAAACCCCCCAACCTTAGCTCACAAGGATGGTAAGGTTGCAGACACTAATGACACTAACGAGAATGAGCGGGACTCGAACCCTCGACTGGCAAACACCAGGCACAGACGTTACCAATCAGGACACAACAACCCATTTACAGAAGTTCACGTATCCGTAAGGAATTAATTGAGATTATATCTCCCAAAATGGGATTAGCATAATGGCAACTATCATCCTTCAGGCTCAACGGAATTCTCGGAACAATGCACCAGAGATTTTTGTACATCTACACATCCATTTAGGGTGAGTGAACATTCAGTGTGTGGAAAACGTACTTCCATCAGGATTGAGAATTAATACCCAAGTAATGGTCTTTGGTCATTGAATACGTGTGTAACTAAAGTAAATACAATTAGCGAATGGGAAACATAAATAAATGGAATAGTAATAATTCAAAACTAAAGAATTAGAACCTGGTTAAACAATTGAATTAAACATGAAAATCTTTTTGTTGACGTAAATATTTACCTTAATTTGGAGGTTCACTCTGTTTACTATGGAAGTCTATACTTTTTATGATGTTTCGCTACCGTGGACGGTAAATCTAAGAAAAAATTTGATGATATTCGTTAGAAATATTCACGGGGTGCTCAGTATCAAGAACACCCAGCTTGAATAACGTGGATCAATATCGAAGAAAGAACTATTTTTGATAAAATAACATATTCCAATAATAAATGTTATGAGTACATTCTGAACTTTTAGATAAAAACCAAAGCTTTAGTTTCAAATCCGAATAGTGTCGTTAGAAGGGCAATAGATTCGCTTTTATAGTCCATTTCTTTTAGCGATGCATATTTGCACCGACTCGCGGCGGTGCCCTTTTAACTCGACTTATCTTGTCCAACCAATCAGCGATCCGGAAACTTTTCCGAGCTAAAAGGGGACTCGCAGCGGTGCCCTTTTAGCTCGGAAAAGTTTCCGGATCGCTGATTGGTTGGACAAGATAATTCTAACCAATCAGCGATCAGGAAAATTTTCCGAGTTAAAAGGGCACCGCCGCGAGTCGGTGCAAATATGCATCGCTAAAAGAAATGGACTATAGTTAATGCAACTCAAATGCCAAATTAACGAAAAAATAGAGCATTAATAATCTGGAGAATAATGAAAATTATAGACCAGTCACTGATTTATATTTAGTTTTCATTTCCTAGATATATATGAAACATTGACTTGCGTACAATAACTTCTATTGCAGATAAAGGACTCCCGAACAGATTTGCCAGGTTTTCTAAATGAAAAAAGGCCAACTTCTAATCAACAGAGGCTTTAAAAGACCAACCCATTAATAGAAAAAGGTCAAAAATATAGTATTTAAGGCCCGGCTTTTTTCATATTACTAAAGGAAAACCTATTTAAATATAAAAGGTCAAATTTGAGTTTTTTTTTGGCCTGAAAAAGGTCAAACTGGCAACCCTGCTCCCGAATTATTCATACCATGGAATCAAAGCTTCACCGACTATCAATACGCAAATGACGTGAAACGCATTAATTTATTAAAACAAAGCCCGACCAATTTCATGCTGCAATTGACTCGTAGGTTTTAAGATCCTTAAAATATAACAATCTTCATGTTTCCCTTTATAGTAATTAATCTACTTTTCTTTGTAATATAATTTCTATTAGTTATCTTTTCTATGTGTCCAATGTAAAGTAACAAATAATCAAACAAATGATAGACATCGGGTGTAATCCTATTTTTCTAGATTTATAAACTACTTAACCTTGTACCTGTAGTAAAAATGCTCTTTTTGCAATTTCATTTAATATCCCCCGTTTTTACCGAATTAGAGAAATTTTTTTTTTTTTTTTTTAGAGCTGCTTAAAACAGAATAAGTCTGGATTATCCCTCTTACATAACTTTCTCGTACCGACTTCACTTATGTGCTTATACAAAAGCCATTTTACCTGTCTACCCATTACGCATTTCAATTTTAAAATGTTATCTTGAAAAAATATATTTCCTTGGTTAATGGATTATTCTTTTTTTCTAAACAAATGTTGAAAAGACTATATGAGTAGTTGTGGGGGCGGGGGAGGTTATGTATGGGATAATCTATATAAAAATTTAACTATTTTTCTTTTTGATTTAGCAATGGAAATAAAATTAGAACAATACAAAATTATGTATGATAAGGAAAAGAAATATTTTCTTTGAGCTAAAATTAAATGAATATGTAGAATATAAATTGTGTTAAAATGTACATCATAGGGTTCCGATGCTCAAAATGGAACTACCCATTCATTAAAAGGCGTAAATTGCCCGATGTGCGCAAAAACCTAAGCAAATTAGTCACGCGTCCCTGCAAAGGATACAAAAGACACTTTTTTATATTACTCATATCCTTAAATAAATGAGGCAATACCTAATACAAAAGGTTACAAAGGTAGCGATTAATGTGTGGTGTTATACTGGAATCGAAGAAAATCTCCAAACAGTAGAAACTTCTATGTGAAATGCTGTTAGCTTATTTCAAGAGTCAGGTTACAGCACCATATTTGTAGTGCCGGCAGTTAGTCAGTAGATGGTAAAAAGAGTGGTGCCCTGTGCTGAATGAGAAGTGTTTATATCTCAAGAAGTGAGATCATCGTAATAAATCACATAAAAAATCACTAAACAGAAGACAAAAACTGATGTCATTGTGTGAGTTTAGACAGATAAAAGATGCATGAGAAAGCTAACACAAAAAATTGTCGGCATGGAAATTCGCAAGCATCAAACATCGACTTCTGCATGCACTTGGGAGATGGTTTCCCTTAGGAGAGTACAACTGAAGACCAGATATCCTCACAAGAGGTCTGTGCTATGAAAGATGAACCACTGCGACTAAGGCCATTAATAGAGGGATTATCTCAATTCCAGCCAAAACAAAACCCTGAGAGGCCTATTGCAGTCGAGTGGATAACAGACGCACACACAAGCTGCGATTGAATGTCCAGTGGCATTTGAGTCTGAATCATTAAATTATCCGAGCAAAATGGGCAGGTAAAACAATTTGATGGTCACTGACCGAAGAAACAATTTCAGTCAATTGAAGTATTTAAGATATATTGAACCACAAATGCATTTTATGAAAATTATGGCCCCGAGGAGCAGAGTAGCTCTGTTGCACTATGGCAATACAAAGTGGCCAATTTGTGGCTCTAAAACTGGGATGAATTATTCTGATAATGATTGCTCTAGAATTATACTGAGTCTTTCATATAAAGATGCGTAATGCAGGATTACCATCGGTCCATGTTTTGGCCTGTGAAGGCCACAAAACATAGAGAGAGGAGTAGAGAGGAGAGGCTTCAGTTTGCGGGAGGTTGATGAGATGAGGCTCTATAAGGATCGCCAAGAATGGAGACAGTTCTTGAAGCAGGACGACTGACAGGCCTGGAGGCCTACCTGGCTTCTGGTGAGAAAGGTGAGAAAGGATTTAGCCTAGAATGTCACATCTGGTTATAAGGCTGTTTAGTAGCCGGGAATATAACCCTACTCGAGAATGAAAAATAGCCATTGCCTGTAAACATATCATAAGAATGCTGCCAAACCACCTCACTGGGTGCTTCTATGATGACAGCTAAACAGTCCTAGATATGATCCCAATGTTTGAAAATATGTAAACAGAGTGGGGTTGTGGGTACAATGTGAATAATCAAGACCAGTTGGCAACGGTTCAACTACAAAGAAAACAACCGTGTGAAGTAATGTAAAAAAAGATCATGCCCAACAGATGAGGAAGATGCTATTGTCTGCTTGGGTTGCAGTGAAAGGTACAGCTTACAAAGTGACTTCCTCAGCTCGAACTCCAGATTGTGTTACTCCTGTCAGGAACACAGCCTTCTTGGTTATAACTACCCTACAAAAAATACATAGTAGCACTAAGTCTGTCAGAAGTGTGCCCTCTGCCCTCCAACCCCAGGGATCCCCAGTACCTACAGAGGATCTATCGGTTGAGGGGAAGAGAAGACAGTTGGCTCACTTGGTGGCTCAGCATGCTGGCTGTTCATGTGATGATTCAAGACTGGGCAGCTGTCCTTCATAGACTCCAGAATGAGCCCATCACTCATTGATGAAAACAGTGTGTCAAGAATGTCTCAATGGGTAAAAAGGAGGATTACCCTGGATATCCACTGACATCCTCAATTATAAATCAATAGTTGCAGGTGGAAGACTATCACATGTCCCGCAAATTCTTTATAGCGCCAACCTTGGGGATTTCAGGATATAGTTTTAATTTGAGGTTAGATTTCATACAAGAGAAATATTCCCCATAGTATAAGGTGAAGACAATAACAAGAAAGTTATATTAAAAAGCACCCAATTCCCACACAGGGGCTGTGAAATGACTATTAGTTTATTAGTGAAAGGGGTAATAACAATTCCCAGGTGCAGTTACTTCCAATAGCTCTCTCACTAAGGGAACTCTAGTATAAGGAGAGCTACATGGGAAATATTCTGATTCCATTATAAATTATTATTATTATTACTATCCAAGCTACAACCCTAGTTGAAAAAGCAAGATGCTATAAGCCCAGGAGCTCCAACAGGGAAAAATAGCCCAGTGAGGAAAGGAAATAAGGAAATAAATAAATGAAGAGAACAAATTAACAATAAATCATTCTAAAATAAGAAACAACGTCAAAACAGACATGTAATATAATAAACTATCAACAACATCAAAAACAAATACGTCATAAATAAACTATAAAAAGACTATGTCTGCCTGGTCAACAAAAAAGCATTTGCTCCAACTTTGAACTTTTGAAGTTCTACTGATTCAACCACCCGATTAGGAAGATCATTCCACAACTTGGTCACAGATGGAATAAAACTTCTAGAGTACTGCGTAGTATTGAGCCTCGTGATGGAGAAGGCCTGGCTATTAGAATTAACTGCCTGCCTAGTATTACGAACAGGATAGAATTGTCCAGGGAGATCTGAATGTAAAGGATGGTCAGAGTTGTGAAAAATCTTATGCAACATACATAATGAACTAATTGAACGACGGTGCCAGAGATTAATATCTAGATCAGGAATAAGAAATTTAATAGACCGTAAGTTTCTGTCCAACAAATTAAGATGAGAATCAGCAGCTGAAGACCAGACAGGAGAACAATACTCAAAACAAGGTAGAATGAAAGAATTAAAACACTTCTTCAGAATAGATTGATCACCGAAAATCTTGAAAGACTTTCTCAATAAGCCTATTTTTTGTGAAATTGAAGAAGACACAGACCTTATATGTTTCTCAAAAGTAAATTTACTGTCGAGAATCACACCTAAAATTTTGAAAGAGTCATACATATTTAAAGAAACATTATCAATACTGAGATCCGGATGTTGAGGAACCACCGTCCTTGACCTACTTACAATCATACTTTGAGTTTTGTTAGGATTCAACTTCATACCCCATAATTTGCACCATGCACTAATTCTAGCTAAATCTCTATTAAGGGATTCACCAACCCTAGATCTACATTCAGGGGATGGAATTGATGCAAAGAGAGTAGCATCATCTGCATATGCAACAAGCTTGTTTTCTAGGCCAAACCACATGTCATGTGTATATAGTATGAAAAGTAATGGGCCAAGAACACTACCCTGTGGAACACCGGATATCACATTCCTATAATCACTATGGTGCCCATCAACAACAACACTTTGAGATCTATTACTTAAAAAATCAGTAATAATGCTAAGAAACGACCCACCCACTCCCAACTGTTTCAGTTTGAAAACAAGGGCCTCGTGATTAACACGGTCAAAGGCAGCACTAAAATCAAGGCCAATCATACGAACTTCCCGACCACAATCAAGGGATTTCTGTACAGCATTGGAGATTGTAAGAAGGGCATCACATGCTCCAAGGCCTTTACGAAAACCAAATTGCAAACTAGGGAGTAGATGATTACCTTCAGCAAACCTATTAAGACGTTTTGCCAGAAGACGTTCAAAAACTTTAGATAATATGGGAGTTATGGAAATTGGGCGGTAATCAGTGGGACTTGAGCTACCACAAACACATTTACATAGAGGAGTAACATTACCAATTCTCCAACTAGTGCTAAAAGCTCCTCTTCTTGCTAACTTGCGCAAAATAACAGATAACTTTGGAGCTAAGAAATCTGCTGTCTTTATAAAAAACAAAGGAAAAATACCATTTGGGTCTACACCTCCATAAGCATCAAGGTCCATCAACAGAGCTTTAATCTCACGAGATCGAAAAGCTAAACTAGTTAGTTTAGCCTCAGGAAAACAGGAATGAGGAAGCTCAAGTTTTTCATTACTCTGTTTACTGTCAAAAACATCAGCCAAAAGGGTTGCCTTTTCCTTTGGACAGTGAGTGACTGAGCCATCTGGTTTAAGTAAAGGAGGAACTGTTGCATCTACACCAAAGAGTGCAGATTT
This sequence comes from Palaemon carinicauda, assembly GCF_036898095.1. Lineage (NCBI taxonomy): Eukaryota > Metazoa > Arthropoda > Malacostraca > Decapoda > Palaemonidae > Palaemon > Palaemon carinicauda. Next base: position 76,770,003 of record NC_090725.1, read on the forward strand.
AAGGGTAGACCACCATTTATGTTCCTGAGTTGTACCAGAAAGTGTTTCTTTTATGGTTAAATTGTACTCCTTTTCAGTTGAGGCATAAACTCTCTGAGCAAAAGCTCGAAGCTGAGTATAGTTGTTCCAGGTCAAATCTGATCTGTTACCCTTCCAAAGTTGATAGGCCTCCTGCCTCTCCAAAAAAGCACGTCTACAATCATCATTGAACCACGGTTTGTCCTTCACTCGGTACCTTAGCACACGAGAAGGGATACGCCTATCAATTATGTTGACTAGATTCTCATTCAAAGGGACAACAGGATCTACACTATTATATAATTGTGACCAATTCAAGCACAAAAGATCATGTAAAATCCCATTCCAGTCTGCTTAGGATTTTATATAAATTTTACAAGAATATGATATATCAGGGACAGGCTGCTCAGTCTTCACTAATAATGAAATCAAGGCATGATCAGATGTCCCGACTGGAGAATCAACCTTACCAGTTATAATGCCAGGGGAGTCAGTGTATACAAGGTCCAAGCAATTACCAGACCTGTGAGTAGCTTCATTTATGATTTGCTCACAGCCTGATTCAGAGGCAAAGTCTAAAGCTCTTAAGCCATGGCGATCGGTAGGAGAGATAGAACCTAACCACTCCCTATGGTGAGCATTAAAATCACCAACAAAGACAAAAGAAGCCTTTCTATCATCTTCTTGTATCTTAGCCATAATGGTAAGAAGACAATCGAAGATAGAATCATCCATGTCTGGATTCCGGTAGATCGAACATAAATAAAAGTTGTTATGCCTGCCACAAACTTTTATTACCTGAATCTCATGACATCCACATTGATAGCAGGACTTATGAGAAGCAGGGTACTCTGTCCTAATATACACCGCCATTCCCCTGGCCCTAGGGATGGCATCACGTTTCAACATTATTGGCTTCTTAAAACCATTTATAAGGAGCTCAGATGAGTGCCTCATATTAGAAACCAAAGTTTCTGAGCACAAAAGAATATCATACTGTCTGGACGCAACTGTAAGGTCTTAGATATTTGCATGAAGACCACGAATATTGCAATACAGAAGACGACATTGACGAAATCTAGGACGTACTGGTCCCGGATTTCGCTCAATGTCTCCAGACAGCATAAGAATTAATAGAAATAAAAAAGAGACATCATACTTAAAAACTAGATTAACAAGAATTATAACAAAAACAATACGTACAGAATTATAAACAAAGTGATTAATGATACACATAGACTATAGTAAAAAGTCGGAAAAACTGGTCAACATGGAGGAGCCGATACACCATGCAAGGCTAAATACCCTCCAGGATAGCCACTTCAACTGAAGGGAGGACAGTAAGGATGGTTTTGAGAAGAAAAAGAATCAGAAAAAGGAAAAGACAACCTCTTGATAAACCACCAGGCATCCATGGCCCTTCTATTAAGCCTGCCCAACACACCATTTCAAAAAAAACAAGAGGAAGAAAAAGAAAATAAGATAGAATAGTGTGCCTGAGTGTACCCTCAAGCAAGAGAACTCCAACCCAAGACAGTGGAAGACCATGGTACAGAGGCTATGGCACTACCCAAGACTAGAGAACAGTGGTTTAATATTGGAGTGTCCTTCTCCTAGAAGAGCTGCTTACCACAGCTAAAGAGTCTCTTCTACCCTTACCAAGAGGAAAGTACACTGAACAAATTGCAGTACAGTATATGACCCCTTGTGTGAAGAAGTGTTAAGTATCTCATTGTTTTCAGGTGTATGAGGAAAGACGAGAATATGTAAAGAATAGGCCAAACTATTCTGTGTAAGTGTAGGCAAAGAAAAAATAAGCCGTGACCAGAGAGAGGGATCCAATGCATTACTCTCTGGCCAGTCAAAGGATCCAATACCTCTCTAGTGGTAGTATCTCAACGGGCGGCTGGTGCCCCTGGCCAACCTACTACCATAAGCAAGATCAAGCATGGAGAAGCCTGGTTTACTTTTGTTTGTTTTAGTAATTACATTTTTTTTTTATAGAATACGATTCAAAGTGCAAACTGGAGGTCTGAAAACCCATTACTCCAGTTCACATGCAAATCGAAACAAACAGCTTGATATAGCATGGTTGGGTGCTGTTCTCACCAGACCATGGGAATGCAATAAGAGATATAATTAAATAGGATAACAATATAATAAAGAATTGAAGACGATCCCCCATGTAGTATTGATCGATTCTGCTTTTAAATAGAAGTAGTGAATCATTTCCCTATACCTTACAGGGTGTCTATATATTATCAGGGCGAGGAGAAAAAATAAATACGAAATTAGGGGGAGATAGAATTAACAGAACAGGTGAATCCCACGGGCTTCTCAATTACTATTATTATTATTATCATCATTATTATTATTATTATTATTTTTTGCTAAGCTACATCCCTAGTTGGAAAAGCAGGATGCTGTAAGCCCAGGGGCCCCAACAGGGAAAATAGCTCAGTGAGGAAAGGAAAAAAGGAAAAATTAAATATTTTAAGAATAGCAACATCAAGATAAATATTTCCCATATAAACTATAAAAACTTTAACTAAACAAGAAAGAGAGAAATTAGATAGAATAGCGTGCCCGAGTGTACCCTCAAGCAAGAGAACTCTAACCCAAGACAGTGGAAGACCATGGTACAGAGGCTATGGCACTACCCAAGACTAGAGAACACTGGTTCAATTTTAGAGTGTCCTTCTCCTAGAAAAGCTGCTTACCATAGCTAAAGAATCTCTTCTACCCTTACCAAGAGGAAAATAGCCACTGAACAATTATAGTGCAGTAGTTACCCCTTGAGAGAAGAAGAATTGTTTGGTAATCTGTGTGTTGTCAGGTGTATGAGGAGAGAGGAGAATCTGTGAAGAATATGCCAGACTATTCGGTGTATGTGTAGGCAAAGGAAAACCAGAGATAGAGATCCAATGTAGTGCTGTCAGGCCAGTCAAAGGACCCCATAACTCTCTAGTGGTAGTATCTCAACGGGTGGCTGGTGCCCTGGCCAACCTACTACCTACTATGTAGAAAGATGGCTCAAAGAAGGAGCGTGATAGTAAATTCTTTACCACGATTGATTTGATGATTATTTATCACCCGAGGAGCCTTTGTAGGGTGACGGCCAGATCCGTTTTCATTCATAGAAAATGGGAATATTATAAAGTGGGGTGGACTGTGGCCGTCATTCTAAAATCGAGTTCGTAGAAAACTGGAATATACTGAACTGTGGCCGTTGTTCTAAAAACGATTTTGGCGGGAGAAGCTAACTTAAAAAACCCACCTAACCTATGCTAAAAGCCGTATCCTTATCCAGGGAGGCTTCGCCCCCCGGGACCCCCCCCCCCTTACCTACTACGGGAGCGAGAAGATTCGTGGCCGGAGTAAGAACTCGAGCCACAAATTTTCAGGTTATTTAGGGTTTTCGGCAAAAAACATAAAAGTGTGCGTTTAAGCACATATTTAAGATCCGTAGACCATTTCCAAACGTTTTTATTCTATACAAGATAACAGTCGGAGCGATAATAAGCAAATTAGGACGCTTGGCCGTAGCTCTACAAACTACCCTCACCCGATTCCCATTTAAAGTCAAATGCAAGGAACAGACCCTCATTGGTTATCCCCAATCACCACTTATTTCAACTTGCAATAAAAAATACCCTTAGTCCCTTTTGCATGAGTCATGATATCTGTGCTTGCCCCCTTAATTGGTCATAATGTGGCAGATTACTTGGATGATATCTAACATTAGAAAATAAGGTTAAAGCGTGTATTTGGAAGTATTACGCAGAAAATGGCATGAAATTTAAACTTAAAAAGTGTAAATTCTTTTGACGTCAAGCAGTTTTCTGGTTATCTGATTACTCCAGAGGGTATTAGGCCTTACCCAGATCAAATTGAAGTTAGGGGGTAACAACGTCTCAGTACCCAAAATGAATTATCTAGCTTTCTAAGGATAACCGAGAATTACAATTCAATTCAGTAAAGCTCTCAAGGAAATAACGAGGCCCGAAGATGCATTAGAAAGTCAGAAAACTCTGTTGGGGGAGAATTAGTGGAAAAGAGCTTCAGCCAGTTGAAGCAAGAGTGAACCAGTGAGGAACTGTGGATACCTTTGATTTGATCGCCCCTCTTTGGTGTTTACAAAGGCTAGTGATATTGTTAGTGGAGATGTTGCATAAGTAAATGACAAGAACAAAGAATGACCGCTCTGTAGTGCCTCATGGACGGTAAAGGGGGTTTCTACGAAGAAGGGCATTCTTGATTTCCGTTCACCCATTTACCCTTTTGCCAGTTTGCCAAATAAGTGCATTACTAATAGGACCAGGAAGCCGCGTAAACTATCTGAGAGTCCTCATCTTCGATGACTTAAGAAGCTCAACCCATATTGACAGATGCATAGAAAACTATGTCAAGCAGTGACTGTTGGTGCTGAAATCATTACCAAAATAAGATATTACTACAATATGTATACAATAAGTGATACTGATGAGACCAATAATAGACTACTACTCTCCATTATAGACCTTGCTCCCAACTAGTTATAGCCAAATACAATAATACACTAGCGAAAAGGCATAAAACATAAATCAACATGAGAAGGGTCTTTATAATCCTATAAATCTATACAGCTAAAGTGGATCTAGTTCGAATCTTTCAAGACCCCCACTAATGCTATAAACATTAGCATTCACTTTTGTTAAAGCAGTAAGACTGGTGTTAGCTGATGTCTTCCTCAGTCTACTTTGTATCAGAATTCATCTGGAAATGCACAAACCATCTGTTGACACTGAATTCATTCATGGGCACATCAAGGCCTTACTCAGCTTCAAGTATATGTCAATCAAATTATTCCCTTCATATCTCATATTCATGACATCACTAAAGTGTTCCATCTAACATTTCCTTTCTTCATCTTTTGTTATAACAAATCTATCTCTCTTTTGATGGGTACATGATTCTTCTTCTTTGCCCCAGAAATGATTCCATAAATAATTCTATGAGCAATTCTTACAACATAACCACTCCCTGAATTCGTAGTTTTGACAGCCTCATCTGCTTTCATGTCTAAATATTCTCTCCAGTCATTCTTAACTTTTTTTTTTTAGCCTCAGAGCTTCAATTTCAGAAATTTTATACCTCTAAGTATCTCCACCGATGCGAATCAGTCCATCGACATATTTAAGGATAAGCTACATAAGTCAGTCCTGGCTATCATATAAAATGAACCTGAATGCCAAGCCACTAATCATTTCAGTGGCCTCAATCTAAGACACAATTCTAACTGCCATCTTGTATTCAATTCAGATGTCAGATCTAACAACAAATACAATACTTTCATACGTAATATATCAGTTCACACCGGGAAGGGCAGCTTTATGGTTTTTAAGAAAATAAAAGACATAACTGGAATATACTGCTTTGAAGATAAAAAAAATAAGAAATAGATATTCTGCATATCCACTTCACTAGGGTATTCTATTTGTGAATACCTGGACAAACTAAGGTATGACGTTTTGTCTACTGGCACATGCAGCTGAGGTTATCAATTCCTGGGATGCTTTGTGACACTTGACGTTTAGTGTAAATTCCATTATCTAAGAGTACTTTAAATGACACTTTCCTACATTTGCTATCTTTTCATCCTTCGCTATTTCTATTTCTTGTTTTATCTTTAATTTACACTTTTTTTATCATGTAGATATGGGGATTTCGTTAAGTGGAAGCTTATTCATCATCATCTCCCCCTACGCCTATTGACGCAAAGGGCCTCGGTTAGATTTCACCAGTCGTCTCTATCTTGAGCTTTTAATTCAATACTTCTCCATTCATCATCTCCTACTTCGCGCTTCATAGTCCTCAGCCATGTAGGCTTGGGTCTTCCAACTCTTCTAGTGCCTTGTGGAACCCAACTGAACGCTTGGTGAACTAATCTCTCTTGGAGAGTGCGAAGAGCATGCCCAAACCACCTCCATCTACCTTTCATCATGATCTCATCCACATATGGCAGTCTAGTATTCTCTCTCATAGTTTAATTTTTAATCCTGTCCTGCCATTTAACTCCCAATATCCTTCTGAGGGCTTTGTTCTCAAATATACTAACTCTATTGGAGATAGTTTCATTGTCATACCATGACTCATGCCCATAGAGTAACACGAATCTCACTAAACTGATATATAGACTGATTTTATTCGTAATTTCAGGCGATTTGATTTCCAAATCATACTTAACCTCGCCATTGTCTAATTTTCTTTTTTCAGTCTTTTACTAAACTCTAATTCTAAAGACCCTGTATTAGATCATAGTTCCTAAATACTTAAATGATTCTGCTTCATTAACCCTTTCTCCTTCCAATGATATTTCATCTTCCATTGCATACTCCGTTCTCATCATCTCTGTCTTTCTTCTTTTTATCTTCAGCCCAACCTCGTGTGATATTCCATGCATTCTGGTACGCGAGCATTGCAAATCCTGTAGTGTACGTGCTAATAAGGAAAGCATCATCAGCATAGCTATTAGCTCTTTTATAATAAGTTTGTAATTAACCAATATAAATACTTTTCCCTCGAACTAAAGTTTTATTTTTGAGAAATTAACTCAGTAACTTGTAATGGAAAGAAATTATGCAGTTAGTAACTACCCAGTGGAAATATGTTATAAATTTAGGAAACCTAAGAAAACAATATCTACGTTTCTGTTGTACTTGCGGTTGTTTAACTTTTTGTAAATAAAATAAATACAATTCATCTTATGAATATGTAATGTATGTAAAATTACATATTTAAATCCATGACCTAAGAGGTCAATATGGAAGTTAGGAGCGAGTGTGAGAAATGCCATAGTCAGTCATAAGCAGGATGCGAAACTCAAGACACTGCTATTCAATTGCAATGTAACATTTTTCATGAAGAGTAAACACAACCAAGCCGTGAGAAATGTTGTGTTTACACTAAATCATTTAGTGCTGAGATAACTAATTAGACTTTAACATCAATATGGATATTTTAGTCACTTTCTGGTCAAGATGTCATACGGAACGGTCATCCGACCAAACCATCTATACTCCTGTGATGGAGATGTTAATAACTGTTTTTAAAGAAATAAACTGTTTTCTTAAAACAATTTTCACTGAGAATTTCGTTGAAATAATGAGAATGATACTAGGGTAGGCTCCACTTTGGAGAGCTGATTTTTGCCAAATTTTTTATTTTTTTTTTCTTTGCTAAAAGTCTTCTTAAAATATTTGTTTAATGTGTAAAAGTAGAAACTGGAACTTAGTAAACCGTTCAAGAAAATGAAATGAAATATAAATATACTATTAATTAAATTTATCATATTATGAATTACAGGGTATTTAATTATTTCCCTCTTTAATTAGAAAGAAACTCAGGCTATGTTCACCGTGAATAGGAAAATAGTAAACTATTTTTCTGCAAATAACAACCATGAACCTTGATAGCCAATATCATCCAATTTAGACCAAAGGAACGACTTTAAAGTCGATGATTGGTTGGGTCCTTCACCAAGGGTTCTACCAAGTATCTAACTTGACACGAGATATAGCTGAGAGCAAAATTACACCATTCTTTGAGGAAAGATCATATTAATTATTATTATTATTATTATTATTATTACTATCCAAGCTACAACCCTAGTTGGAAAAGCAAGATGCTATAAGCCCAAGGGCCCCAATAGGGAAAAATAGCCCAGTGAGGAAAGGAAATAAATAAATGAAGAGAACAAATTAACAATAAATCATTCTAAAAAAGGCAACAACGTCAAAACAGATATGTCCTATATAAACTATTAACAACGTCAAAAACAAATATGTCATATATAAACTATAAAAATAGGATGACGATTGCCAAGTATCCACACGTAACCTGAGATGCTCAACGAGGTAATTAAATCCCTTTAAAACAATTTTCAATAAGAATTTCATTGAAATAATGAGAATGATACTCGTTAAAATATTTGTTTAATGTGTAAAAGTACAAACTGGAACTTAGTAAACCGTTCAAGAAAATGAAATGAGGCAATTAAATCCCTTTAAAAATAATTTCACTGAGAATTTCGTTGAAATAATGAGAATGAAACTCGTTAAAATATTTGTTTGATGTGTAAAAGTACAAACTGCAACTTATTAAACCGTCCAAGAAAATAAAACGAGGCAATTAAATCCCTTTAAAACAATTTTCACTAAGAATTTCGTTGAAATAATGAGAATGATACTCGCTAAACTATTTATTTAATGTGTAAAAGTACAAACTGCAACTTATTAAACCGTTCAAGAAAATGAAATGAGGCAATTAAATCCCTTTAAAACAATTTTCACTGAGAATTTCGTTGAAATAATGAGAATGAAACTCGTTAAATTATTTGTTTAATGTGTAAAAGTACAAACTGGAACTTAGTAAACCGTTCAGGAAAATGAAATGAAATATAAATATAATATTAATTAAATTTATCGTATTATGAAATACTGGGTATTTAATTATTTCCCTCTTTAATTAGAAAGAAACTCAGGCTATGTATATCTTATAATTTTTTAAGCATTTCATCGCAGTCAGTAAATAATAGTTAGAATTAATGGCTTAAAATAACTGATTTGCAAAAAAAAAAAAAAAAAAAATCTGCGCTATTTTATTTAAGTGTGATAATATCCATTCATTGTTGAGTAACTGAAGCGGCCTTATTCACCTAGATCCACAAGTCTACCAAAAATAGAATTCCTTGGTAGAAATCCCTTTCATAAAAATCCGGTCTTAAATTGTAAGGTTGAATAATTTAAGAAACTCGAGAAAGAAACGTTCTTAACATAAACTTCCAAAAATACATCTCATAATCTTGATATTGTTTTAATATTTGCAGAATTATTAAAGTTTTTATAAATATCAAAATAGTCAAGAGAATTAATATTCCTGCATGTCCAGTAGCAAAAATAATAAGGTAAGTATCGAGTTCATTAAGATTACTTATAAAAGATATGATCAATAACTATAAAGAATGTCTTAATATTTGTTTACCATTACTGCAGCTGTCCACCAATTTATCCCTGTGGGACGGAATTAATCAAATACTAATCACAGTGGAGCCGGGTAGTGGAAAAGAAAAAGTGCAAATGAGACTTCTTACCCCCTATAAATCAAAATTTACCTTTGGTCACCCTAGTATAGGGCTATTTATAAGATGGTTGGCATTTTTCCTCAATAGGTGTAGATTTGCTCTTTATTTCAAATATTTTCCATCTGTACATAATGTCGCGATTAGTAAATTTTATGTAAATTAAAGAAAGACAAGACCATACAGAGTGATCAGAGTTAACGCTTTGTGACTTTCATTCGCTGCTCTTCTTACCTAAACATTAGTCAGGAGCAGCATCTCGATGACGACAGTAATCTGCTGACCTGTCACAGTGCCGATCTAATTTTGGTTATCATAGGGATCGCCAGTGGAGAGGACTGGGTCAGCTGCCATAGCAACCAAGAAGGCTGGCTGCCTGCATCGTCTAGCACCCAGGAACAGAGGGACCCATGGCCTGCCCCAACCTACCTGGCCCTCCATAAGGAAATCCCAGCTGATGAATAAGTCAGTCATTCTCAGTCATCTTAGCGAGACAGGCCGGTCTAGGCCTCGTAATGCCTCATAACTTAGAACGTGATTCTCATTATTTAAAGTAACTTTAATAACCCTCTGTGTACCTCTCTGTTACCGATACCTTAGCGGCAATGATGAACTTTGTAAGATTATGTAGAATTATGTCCTTGATTCAAGTTAACTTTTCATGACACTCAAGGTTCCAGTGAACCTTTACGTCAAGTCTTCATTCGATATAGCAATTGTGCTAATTTCTTCGTGAAATTCTTTTTTTTCTTTCTTTTTCTTAAAACTGCTCAAAATGGAGCAAAGTCTGTCAATAATCACCGTTTCTCATTTTCATGCCATATATGCCAACGGCCTTGCTACAGTATAAAAGTTACATACTGACCATAAAATAATTGTGAATTCAGATTTTGGCATTCTTATTGTCATTAACAGATAAACTGAACCCATCACTCTAATATAGCCACCATATAGACGCCATACTTCCAAAATGGCCGGCAAAGACATAAATGTATAACATCCCTTGATGGATACCAATATGCTTTGTGTATCAATAAATTTTAGCAAGTGCAGCTGCAGAGAGCTGTGCAGTTAAGTCCAGATTTGTAGCACTTGCACCGCAACACTCTATGACATACTAAAGACTAGCAACACTGTATGACATACTAAAGTCTGGCTCCAAATGTGTCCTGCTTGAAAGGTAGCTCTCTTGCAATCTCTCTATGAGCAGCCTTTATTGGGGAATGGAATCATAACCTCTTTGCTTCCTTACAAAGAGTCTAGCTTCATTTACTTATTTATATGAACTGCTTCTGACTTACATTAGCACCAACAACTCTTCATCTTCTATAGCTGGTGGTATTGAATTTAGTTTGCTGAAGGTAGGTGTGACAGGCTGAAAATCAGTCCAGGTTTGCCATGTAGACTTCATCCCATTTTCATGAAAGGCAGACACTGTATTATATCAAATAGTGCATGGAAAAAGGGAAAGGCTAAGACTTCTGGTCCCATGGCTGTTGCTGTTTCACAGATCAGTACCCACTCCTGTCTTTTCCTTTTCCGAGTTTATTTCATAGCTTGATAAAACCCATTTGTTTCCATGCTAGATGCTGCTAGTACGACATCGTTGTCTTAACTACATACTGATGCAATTGCAAAAGGGCTCTAGTATCTGCCTCCTTGTGGGTGCAGCCTTGTAGGTAAGCAGTGTCCTGTTCAGCTTTGGTTACAATAATGCATGTTGTATCATTTGATTGAAATGAAACGATTGTTTCTGTCAAATAAGCAAATAGCTCAGTTTGGTTCTGGTCATTTCTGAGGAGTGTGACTCAATTGCCAGGAGTTTCTGATGTGTCAATCACTCTGTCGCAAACTCCAGTGCGTCTTTTTTTGTCTTTTTTGTGCTCTCCAACAGTCTGCCCTATACGCATCAAATAGAATGTGTGATTGTTTACTTAGTTCTTCATATGCTTCTGTACCTTGGACAGGACTTCATCTTTTGCATAAGACTCAAATGTAGACCCTTTGGTTGATGTAAGAACAGTTACAAGATCCGCACCATCCATTATGATAACATCAGCAGTGCCTGCAGCTGTCCCTTGGTGCCTTGATGTATCTGCCCATTCTATGCCAGTGACGGTGGACAATTTTAATTTTCATGTTAAAGCAAATTTCTTCCTTCTTAGTCTAAGACTCTTCTGCATCTTCTTCACCTGCATTCTGGTTATAATGTGTGTATTTTTCGGATAGGGTATCATCTTTTTTCTTACACAATAACTTTCTTTTAATTTCTAATTTGTGGTTTTGAACTTCAGCACACAATTCAGGATATGTACCTTTTTCATTTTTAAAGGTCTATCGAATTGTATCACCTTCATCAAGCTTTTTGGGATGAAATAGTATAGGCATCTTCTTCACCTACCTTCTGGTTACTACGTGCAAATTTTGCTGATGGACATTATCCTATTTTATTTTACACACTGACTTGCTTTGCTTTTTTAGTGTTGTGGTTTTGAGCTTCAGCATACATGATTCATGACATGGAGCTTTGTTATTTTCAAAGGTCTGCACAATTCCAACAACTTTATCAAGTCTTTTGAGATGAATTGATTTAGGAATTACCTTCAACTTATAAAATTCAGGAATATTTGTAGTAACGCTAACATAGTCAGCACCAGATGCATCTACTAGTCTTTCACGTGTGTACTCTTGGCACAAGCAGCAAAGCTTCTAGTTATACCTACTATCTCCGTTCAGATAAGATGTCAACTTCCAAAATTGTGCTGGCATTGCTTTTTTTTTCTAAAGGCAGAGGGTTTATCCTTTTACCACCTATACAAAATATATGCACTTTTAGATATGGCATACAACAACTAGGCTCAGATACGTTATAATCCAACCCCTAACCTGATCATTCATTCAATGCTAAATTTATTTAATTTCAGTGTGATCTGTACACTCATAGAAGACTAAATCACCATCTTTCTTGGCTTGACTGTCCAGCAGTGGCCCATCCTATCAATTCAAGTGCGGCTGTTTAACTTTGAACTATGGCTAACTAAACATTATTTGGGAGACTACTGACGAATTTCTATCATTAGATAGCACTGAACTCCATGCCGAGTCTCACAGCTATAGTGTCAAGCAATGTGCTCTGGTAGTGTAATGACACTACACTACTGCAGTGTTACACTGAGCTCATTATAATTTTTTTTTCCTAAAATGAAGAAGAAAAAGAATGAAGTTGTGCTGAATTAACGTTTGACCTACAAAAAATAAAGTGATCAAGCAGAAGTTGCCCCGAATCCATGTATTATCTGATCATTTACCTTGCATATGAACTTTAGTACCAATTTTTGTATATTGGCGGACCTTTTTGATATATCGACAGTCATCTTAGTTATTTTTAGGCAGCAAATCATGTATCTAAGTATGAAAAGGCTTGATATTGAGGAATTATTAATCAATTAAATGCCAATATTCATATATCAATAAGAAGCAAATTTTGAGAATCTGCCGGCCTTCTTGGGAAATGGCAAAATTTTGTGTGGCTGGTGGTCGATAATGAGACAAAGGGCCAAGAAGAATCACTTTGCCAAATTTCATGCTTGTATCACCATTTACACTTTTCCTCATGGCTGAGAACTATGAAGCGCAAAGTAGGAGATGATGAATGGAGAAGTATTGAATTAAAAGCTCAAGATAGAGACGACTGACGAAATCTAACCGAGTCCCTTTGCGTCAATAGGCGTAGGAGCAGATGATGATGAATAGCTATTTATCCACACACTATGCAACAAATGAAGAGGCCGGGAACTTTCCTTACAAGCTTCCACTTAACGAAATACCCATATCTACATGATAAAAAAAAAAAGTATATGTTAAACATAAAACAAGAAATAGAAATAGCGAAAGATGGAAAGACAGCAAATGTAGGAAAGTGTCATTTAAAGTACTCTTAGATAATGGAATTTACACTAAACATCAAGTGTCATGAAACATTCCAGGGATTGCTAACTTTAGCTGCATGTGTCAGTAGACAAAACGTCATACCTTAGTTTGTCCAGGTATTCACAAATAGAATACCCTAGTGAAGTAACTGAATCGTACAGTAGTATAAAAGTGGATATATAGAATATCTATCTCATTTTTTTTTTTTTAATCTTCGAACCATTATATTCCAGTTATGTCTTTTATTTTCTTAAAAACCATAAAGCTGCCCTTCCCGATTTGAACCGATATATTACGTATGAAAGTATTGTATTTGTTGTGGTTAGATCTGACATCTGAATTGAATATAATGCCTAAGATTGAGGCCTCCGAAATGTCCAGTGGCGTGGCATTCAGGTTCATTTTATATGATAGCTTAAAAGATTGGATACTCTGGAAATAATAATAATAATAATAATAATAATAATAATAATTATTATTATTATTATTATTAATAATAATGATAATATTTATAATAATAATAATATTAATAATTATAATAATAATAATAATAATAATTATAATAATAATAAAAATAAACATATTAGTTATAATAATAATAATAATAATAATAATAATTATTATTATTATTATTTAACTAGGTGATTGTACTTACGACAATGATGTTTTATATTCCAGATTCTTTATTACTTTAAGTTTTATATTTCAGATTCTTTATTTCTTTGAGTAAACCTTTTCTTCTATTGAAAAACTATTATTGAAGTAAGATTTATTTTCAATTTACTTTACTCAGTTTACTGGCTTATTGTACATAATATATTATTTATTGAATTTTAAAATAATTTTATTGTTAATGTATTATTTATTGTATTTTAAAATATTTGCTCTGTCCAATATGTTTGCCATAGCAGGACTTAGTTCCTTTATTGGCTTCTTATATGTAATTTATATGTAAGAATAAATAAAGTCTAAAGTTTAATTCTATTATTATAGAATTAGACTTTAGACTTTATTTATACATAGCGATTACTGCAAACTCATTTACTAAAAATATAAGAAAATAGTATATAAAAATTATATTAAAGGAAACCTGATACTGAGAAACTACCATATGTTTATATTTTCTCTTCAAAGTTACAACAGCCTGAGGCTTTTAAAGATCATGAGGTAGTTCGTTTAACAGTCTGCACGTCTGAAACAAAGCAGACTGCTTCTCCACCTCCACCCTAACTGCCGGAGATTGATCCTCACGCCCCGAGTACCGTACGAGTGTGAAGACAACAGTAAGGCATGATACTCACTGAAAATGTCGAACTTTCTATAAAAAATCATCGTGAATAAACTTCAAAAGAAAATATTTGTATACATCAAATTTCATTAAATTTAACCTTTTGTACATGTCACTAATTCTCATCAAAGGTAAATTATTCTCGTCGAGCTTAACCTTTAGAATGTTCCCTAGTATTTCATTGAGAGAGGTTTTAATATTATGGAGGTTTATCTCAGGAACACCACCCCAAATGATAACATTTTGTATTATTATAGGGTACACCAAGGAGTAATACATGGTCATAAGAGCTAAGAGCAGACTGAGGCACAAGTGACGAAAGTGGATAAAAACGCCTTGCATTTTGCTTAATTTCCTAAAAACTTCAGCTGATTGCAGGGTAAAACTTAACTTATTGTCAATAACGATGTTCAAGTTCCTGATACTGGAGACCCACTTAAGCTTAGTTCCGGTAAAATACATGTCTGGCAAGCTTTCAACACGCCTTGGTGTGCACTATATTAATTCAGTTTTTTTCAACGTCAGGAATTAGTGTATTATTCTGGAGCCAATTTGAGAGTTCAGCAATCAATATATTTATTTTCCTAATGTACAGTTGAAGTGATTTTTCTCAGATATAAAAAACCGCATCATCTGCAAATAGAACCTTCTTTGCAGTCCTTATATTTACTATATCGTTAATAAAAACACGAATAGAAGGGGTTTAGGACCGAACCCTGTGGTACCCCAAAATTTATTGGTCCGGTATCAGACACATGGCCATCAATACAAACATACTGCCTTCGGTAACACAAGTATGACAAGAGGAAGGTGTTGACAACACCTCTAAATCCTTTAATTGATAACTCATGGAGAAGGAAATTCCTATCCACAGTATCGAAAGCCCTCTTTAGATCCAAAAAAATGTGCTATCGCGTACGACTTCTGGTATATATATATATATATATATATATATATATATATATACGTATATATATATATGTGTATATATATACGTGTCTATATATATATATATATATATATATATATACGTGTCTATATATATATATATATATATATATATAGATATACACTGTATACACACACACACACACACATATATATATATGTATATATATATATGTATATATATATACACTGTATATATATATACGCACACACACACATATATATATATATATATATATATATATATATATATATATATATACATATATATATATACAGTATATATAAGCAGATTATTGTGTTTAAAAAACTGTTGTATATACCATCATAAAAAACTTTAGTTATAGATAATATAATTCTTAAAATACCCCTTTCCTTTATAGATTCAAATAGAGAGAAATATACCAAAAATGTTTAAAATGATTGGGTCAAAGGAACTGCAGCAATGTTTGTTGGTATAGAAGGGGAGGGAAATAAAATATTTAGTGGAGACATGAAGAGAACAGAGGTAACGTAAAGGAAAAGAATGTGATCAATAACTTTAATGAGAAATTGATTGATCTCCAGGGAGTAAATGCAGTGGGAAAGCTTCGTGATTAATGGGGTATCAAAATTAAATCGTGCAAAAAGATGTATCCTATCCAATATAAGTAGTCTTGGGTTGATGGAATGAATGTTTTGAGTACGAGAGAGAGAGAGAGAGAGAGAGAGAGAGAGAGAGAGAGAGAGAGAGAGAGAGAGCTAAATAAACCAGGACTGGATTGGTTTTTTTATGTTTGAGAGTAATTGTGGGAATGGATGCCAATCAAGGTTTAAATATTGAAAAACATAAGAAAATGGGATAAAATTAAGGAGTTGAGTTAATATAGTAATATTATACTTGACCAATGATGGCATGCTAGGTCTGGGTAAGGGAAATATCCGAATGAAAATATGGAAATTTTACTGAAGGAATTTGAATGAGATGCAAAACCTATGACGAAATGATTAATATGGATTGAGCAGTGTTTTTTTTTTTTTTTTTTTTTTTTAAGCATGAAGGTATGAAAGTTCTTGAGGGTAATGGGAGAAAGCTGTATATATCTATTCAGATAAAAAGCCAGCCAAAATAAACCAAGAGGCAATTCTAAAGATGCTTGGTTGGTTGTTTGGAGGCATTACAAGAATTATCTATCGAGTATCAAAATCAGGGCTTGCAGTATTCATTGATGAGATATAAAGAGAGAATGCAGAGACCTGTGTGTGTGTGTTTTTTTTTTTTTTTTTTTTTTTTTTTTTGGTTAGAGCAGTATGATATGAGTAAAGTTATGAGGGTTTACGGAAATAGATGCTGGAACAAAAAATGGTGTTGAGGACATTGAAAGAATGGAAGCAGTATTTCCCAAGCCATTAGTGAGTGAATATAATGGACGATGATAGGATGAGAGACGAAAGGCACACCTTGGTGTAGAAAGCAAAATAACAAGTTGTCTTGTCAAGGATTTGGATGGGAAATGAAAGTTTCTTTCTCCGTAGTCTTGCAGTGAAGAGTATGTAGAATGCAAATGGAGTAAGAATAACTGAAGTGCTGAAATTAACCGATTGTTCTTTATATGTGGCACAAGGATAATTGAAATAGTGAAAATTTGGATAGACATAAAGTGGTTAAAAACCGACCATGTGTGAAAAAACCTGATCAATATGTTTTTAAATGGTTTGATAATGTAAATTAGATGGGATGAGATAAGCCGATGAAGAGTGTGGAGAGTTTTAAAGTGTCGATGAGAAAAAGAAAGGGGCGTAGAAAGACGTAGAAACAGTGTTAAGAGGTGTTGGAAAGGAGGAGTTTGAACACCCAGAAAACCTGAGATTGAGTTCAAATCCCTACTGATTAGACTACTTAGATGAATGGGGATGCTAATATCCTACATATAAATGCTGGAATAATTTTTTTTGCTTTTTAACATTTGGATATTTCTCTTAACCTTGGATTGCTCTACAGAAGAAGTAACACCACACTCAATGCCAGGTAACACTTTACACCAGTGGTTCCCAACCTGGGGGAAATTTGAAGCTTCCAGGGGGGAAATAATTACACTACCTACTAACTAAAACAAGCGGAAAATGTCCACATAGTACGTGCGGCAATTTGTTGTTAGCGATTCAATTGTGATATGATCATATTTCTCACTGACATGATATTCAAGGGGAGAATTGGAATATCATTTCCATTTCTGAGGGAGGCGAGTGGGCATGAGGGCTGGGCGGGGCATGAAGGGGGAAATCTGGATGGTTGAACTGGGTGAAAGGGGGAAATGACAGAGAAAAGGTTGGGAACCACTGCTTTACACACTGTTACATTCACTCGGACTCCATAAATATAAAGCCCAACCTTTTTGAATAAAATTCAGATTTTGAAAGCTTTCCTCGCCTTAGCATTAGATACTTTAAACAAACCAATTTTGTCTTCCTTTTCTCTCCTGTGACCCAATCACCTCAAATTATTTGGGCTATATCTTAGCGGTGTTCACTTTTTCCTCTCACTCCTACGTATCTCCATATTTATCATGTAATCAATACTTTTGTAACACTATACACTATGAAAAATTATCTCAACAGCTTTCACCTTTTTATTCCAATTGCATTTTAACATTAATAACTCCCTCTCTCGAAGCACTCACGAAGAGCAGAGGACAACGCGAAATGCAGCTTGATGCGTCACAAAAATAGGCGGAAATATGCTGGCAGAGGTGACTAATGAAGCATGCAGTGAAGCCTAGTGTAAAATTACTTTTAGGAAAAACTTTAATTTAGGGTACCTCAAGAAAAAGAGCTAATCATTTTCTTATGATCCTTTAGGCGCATAGTGCCTTAAATATTTTTGGGTGTATAGAACGAGGGTTTTAAACCCATATTTTTCAAGTTAAGAAGTCTAATGAAATATAAGAAAATGCGTCTGAAAAAAACAAACATATATCACAAGGGAAACAAAAAATTATACAACCTAACCTCTAGAGTTCCGGTAAAATAGCCTGGTTTTCATAAATCAGGTACAATGATATTAAACTCTGACTTTAAGTAATCAAAAATATTTGCATCCACAAATTGACAATTTCATTCAAGAAGGACTATTTTGGAGTTTCACCAGATATAGTAATTCTATGAATTCTTATTATTTACTCTTACCGGGCACCTACATAGCTTTAAATTTCTTTTGATATTATGAATACCACAAAAAGTCTCGTTTAATTTCGTTTATAGATTTTCTTCGATGAAACTTCTTAACCATATAGCAAGCAGTTTATCCATTCTTGTTGCTTCCCTACTCCTAAGGTGTAAATACACGTAATAAAAAGCGTCAAAATTTTGCATCAAAATTTTGATATCAAAATTTTGATGCAACCTTTGACGCTTTTTTTGAACGTGTATGGGCCCCTTTAGTCTGTAATTTTCTTTGCACGTTAACCGAATGTTCCAGGAAACGAAATGATAAAATCCTAAGCCTGTAAACGAAAATGCTGCATTAATGAAGATACAATCGCGAAAAAGATTGAATTATGACTATACTGTATTTTGTTAAAGCTCTATGAAACTTCTATCCGACTAATCGATGTATATATATGAATTAATGAAAAAACAAATTATCACAAATTAACGCAATACACTAGATTAATCAAACAGTAGTAATAATTGAACTATCCAATGACAGTCATGTCCAAATTTGAATTAAATTAAGAAGAAAATATATGACAAAAAGTAGAATAGGAATCAAGAGTTTCCCTCATATATCGTCGCTACCTATATTCAAGGACATATTCTGATGATAAATAATTCCAACGATGCAATATGGTTTTGCAGTTGGATCATATTTACTAAAATCTGTTTTAGTAAGTTTAACTATCATTTCAAGACACTTAACTATATTTACTTAATTAGTTATCCCGAATAATTGACAAGAAATAGCACGCAGAAGTTAACAATCCAATTGCGCTTTAACTGTGTTTTGACACATTTCAAAGGATCAAGCGAGACGAGCATTACGGGGGAAAAAAAATGAATTTTTGGTCTTACTAAACCATACAGAACACAATTAGTAAAAACCAAATAGATCTGTTACAAAAAGAAGTAGGAAAATATCCTTTGGGTGCTAACATAAAGATAAAAGGTTCACGAAAATAATACATGGTGTAATATTATAGAACCTATTCTTACAGAGAGTATTGAGAAATAATAAAAGACCGCCGACACTTTTTCAAGAGAATTTAAATACCAGATGGACGTAATTTCAGTGAATCCATATTCAACTTCAAGATGTTGTACAGAGAAGAAAGTATTATTATTATTATTATTATTATTATTATTATTATCATTATTATTATTATTATTATTATCATTAGCAGTACCAGCTGAACTCGGTTGAGTCCCTGATTAGGCTGAAGGAACATAGAGAGTAGAGGTCCCCTTTTTGTTTTGTTTCATTGTTGGTGTCGGCTACCCCCCAAAATTGGGGGAAGTGCCTTGGTATATGGATGGATGGATTATTATTCTCAACCAAGCTGTTACTCCGGTTGGAAAAACAGAATGTTACAAGCCCAAGGGGTCCAACAGAAAAAGTATTCAAACGAGGAAAAGAAATAAGTGGATGGCAAATAAACTATATATATAAGGAAGGAATAAAACCATTTTAAGTCAGTAACAACATCAAAATATAAAACTAATTATACAACCATAAAACGCGACCCATGTCAACTTGTTCAACAGAAAAGAATTTACAAAAATATTGAGCTTCTGAAGTAAAACCGATTCAAGCGCCAGATTAGGAAGATCATTCCACAATCTGGTCATACCTGGAATAAAACTTCTAGAGTAATGTGTACAGTAGTAGTGTGACTTATGATGAAGAAGCCAAGACTGTTAGTATAACATTACACCTAGTACCACGCACATGACGGTACATTCTACGAAGATCTGAATGCAATGGATAATATGAATGATAAAAAAAATCTTATGTAACATGCATAAAGAACTAACTGAACAACGGTAACAGAAATTAATATCTAGATCAGGAATAACAAATCTAATAGACTACAGGATGGGAATCAGCACCTGCAGACCTGATAGGAGAACAGTACTCGAAAAAAAGGTAAAATGAAAGAATTAAATCCTATCCTAAGGATATAGTGTAGCAATAAAAGAAGAATTAAGCCGAATGCGTTTCATAAAAGTAAATTTGCTATAAAAAATCACACTTGAAATTTCATATGAGTTGTACAGCATATAATTGAAGAAAAATTATCAGAGCAAAAATCTTGATGTTGAGGACGCACTGCCCTCAGCCTACTTTGAGTTTTGTTAGGGTTCAGCTGCATGCCCTAAAATTTTCACCTTGCACTAATATTAGCTACATCTCTATTAGGGATTCAGCAACCATAGGTCTACGTTGTGAAGACTGAATTGATGCAAAGAGAGACGCATCCTCTGCATATGCAACAGGCTTGTTTTCAAAGCTAAACAACATATCAGGAAATATAGTATAAGTAATGGGCATAGAACACTACCCTGAGGAACACCAAATATTGGATTCCTATAGAAACTATGGTGTCCATCAACAACTACTCTTATCAATATATTACTTACAAATCAATAATGATGTTGGGGAAAGACCCATCAATTCCCACCTGTTTAAGTTTGAAGTCAAGGGCCTTATGTTTAACACGGTCAACGGCAAAGCTAATATCTAGGCTAATCAAAAGAACTTCCTAAACACAGTCAAAGGATTTTTCTATAGCATTTGAAATTCCAGGAAGAGCATCACATGTTCCAAGGTCCTTCCAAAAGAAGAACTGCAAATTAAGGAAAAGACGATTACCTTTAGCATACCAATATTGACGTTTTGTCAAAAGACGTTCAAATACTATATATAGATATACGAGTTATGAAAATGGCGTAATCAGCATGGCTAGAACTACTGCACGCACATATGTCCCATGTCAACGGATAATGAGACATCGGAACATGGGTTTTTTCCCTTTATTATAAAAAGGTTTGCAAATACACTTTACACAGCCCCATACTCTCAGACGAGTACCCTCTTGCTCTTATGATCCCTCGAGAGGTACTGCTTAACCCTCGGTAAGTAAATGCAATGTTGCTCTGTCAATATGCTGAATTGTTAGATTTTATGGAATTCTCCACTGTGATGGAATATAGTGTCACCAATAGGGTTTCAACACATTACCTTATGAGACTTGATACACATCACTATAACAGAGTTCAGTGACCGCGCCCTACAATTTATGACAGAAATGGTATTCTTAAAAAGGTCATTAATCTCACTGCATAGAACACATACTTGTAAATATTTTTTATACAAGGATTAGGACACATACTCAATTGAATAACATTACCAATATTCCTACAAGAACAAAAGGACAGATTAGCAGCCAAGAAATCAGCTGTCTCTATAAAAAAAACTAAGCAGTAAGGTCCATCAAGTGTGTTTTAATTTCACGGAATCGAAAAGCTAAACTAGTTAGTTTAGCCTAAGGAATATGGGACTAAAAACCCAGTTTATAATTACCCTGCTTCAAACGCACAAGCCAAAAGGATTGCATTTTGCTTTGGTCAGTGAATGACAGAGCCATCTTGCCTAAGTAAAGGAGGTACTGTGAAGTATACACCAAAAGAGTGCAGATTTTAAGGTAATCCACCATTTATTCTTTGGGGTTGTTCCAGAAAGGGTTTCTTATATGATGAAATTGTAATCCTTTTCAGTTGAAGTATAAACTTTCTGAGGAATAGCGGTTCACCGAGTAGAGTTATTCCCAGGCAAATCTGATCTGGCGCCTTTCCCAGAATTATAAGCCTCATGTTTTCCAAATAAGCTCATCTACAATCCTCATTGAACCAGAATTTGTTCTTCACTTGGTATTTTAATACACGAGAATGTGTGTGTGTGTAGATTGCCTTACCATATGTAAGACACGGGCTCTTGCCGCTGGGCAGCCCGTAAGACACGAGAAGGGATAAGCCTGTCAATTATGTTGACCAGATTTTCATTCAAAAGAACAATAGCCTCTTCACCTTTATACAATTGTGATGAATTCAAATGTTAAAGGAACACTCAAAATGCCATTACAGTCACAAGGCATGATCAGATCAACCTTATTTGTTATAACACCAGGGGAGCCAGTGTGTACCAGGCCCAAGCAATTACCAGACTTGTGAGTAGCCTCACTATGATTTGCCTGATTCAGAGGCAAAGTACAAAGCTCTTAAGCCATGGTGATCAGTAAAACAAAAAGAATTTAGCGACTTTATATGGTGAGCGCAAAAAAAAAAAAATAAAAAAAAAAAAATCTGAATCTCATGGCATCCACATTCATGGCCGGACTTAGGAAAAGCAGGGTACCCAGTCCTAACATAAAGTCATACCCCTTTGCCCCAGGAATGGTACCCCGTTTCAAAATTTTTGCCTACCTAATCCCTGGAATGAACAGCTCAGATAAGTGGTGCAGTTTAGAAAAACTGTCTGAAAGTAACTGTAAGGTCTTTGATATAGCCATGTACTACACGAATATTGTACTTTTTTTAATGAGGCGCATTTGCACAGACTCGCAGCGGTGCCCTTTTAGCTCGGAAAAGTTTCCTGGTATCCGATTGGTTAGAATTATCTTGTCCAACCAATCAGCGATCAGGAAACTTTTCCGAGCTAGAAGGGCACCCTGCGAGTCGGTGCAAATCTACCTCACTAAAAAGAATTGACTATAGTTTATATTCAATATTTCCGGAAGGGTTAAGAATTATAATTAATAAAAAAATCTCATCCTACTTTACAAACTTGGTTCAATGATCAGTAAAAGAAATCTGAAAATTATTAATTAAGAATAAGACTTCACGGGTGGATACCCAGAATTCACAACATTGCCGCTTGGAAACAAATAATGATTATAGGATGAAGGTCAAGCGTCGCATGCCATTAGTTTATGGTCAGACATTAATGCAACATGTTTGTAAATGTTCCTTGTAATATAATTGTTCGAGGATATTAGATAAGGTGTATTTTCATCCGACATCGTAAACCCCTTACCGAGAGCATGTTTCGTATCAATCTTTATTTTGAACTTTCCAACCCTTAACCCACAAGAGTTTTTTTTTTTTTTTTTTTTTTTTTTTTTAGCACATTTTGCAATATATATTTTTTAAATTGCTCTAACAGCCTCAATTTTCGTCATAAAGAGGTCAGGTTGGTCTCATTCTTTTGGAAAATGCCCGAAGTTTCTCAAAACGTTATAAAAAATATGGAAATGTGTAAGTAACAGTTTTTTGCAAGGACGTACCAGTACGTCCATGGGGGTAAAGGGATGAGTTTTTTGTAACGTACCAGTACGTCCATTGGGGGTAGAAGGGTTAAGTGGATAAGCATTGTAATATAGAAGATAACAACGAAAACGAACTCATGCGCGAAGGGCATAGGAGGTGAAGAGACGATGGTCATAAGAGAAAAATAATTTCAGAATGAGAAAAACATAGGATGAAAGGACTCGAAAATTATGGTATAGGAGGGAAGGCGAGAAAGGAGTCTCGAGAGATAACCCCGTAGCAATATTTTCAGGAAAAGATATAACATAAGGAAGACCCAGTTGGTGAGACCCATGCAAAAAGCAAGATTCTTGAAATTGAATGCAGAGACAAAAAATATTTCTTTCAGATCTTTAAGCCTTTCCTCATCTTGCATTCTATCACGAAGAAAAAGGAAATACTTGCGAAACCAAAGAAAAAATATAAGAATTTCCCTTGTCTGTATGGGATAACTGCAGTAATGGATATAAAAAGAATCACTTTAATTCAAGGCATTTACTAGATTTGTTCTCTTCATTTATTTATTTCCTTAATTCCTTTCCTCACTGGGCTATTTTTCCCTGTTGGCGCCCCTGGGCTTATAGCATCTTGCTTTTCCAACTAGGGTTGTAGCTTGGATGATAATAATAATAATAATAATAATAATAATCCGGGTACGCATTCTTTTTCTCTTTCTCCTCCTTTGACTATAGTCCATTTCTTTTATCGAGGCAGATGTGCACCGACTGGCAGCGGTGCGGTTGTAGCTCGGAAAAGTTTCCTGATCGCTGATTGGTTAGAATTATCTCGTCCAACCAATAAGCGATCGGGAAACTTTTCCGAGCTAAAAGGGCACCGCTGCGAGTCTGTGCAAATCTGCATCGCTAAAAGAAATTGACTATAGTTTACCTGATTAACTTGATGAAATCAGAAGGTATCTGAAATTCATCAGGTACCATTATCCTTGTGCTTAAAAGGAAATATATATAGCTAGTTGAGTAACATTTAATAGATATCAGGGCATAAATGAAAGCATTGTTACGGGAACAATTTCGACAGTAATTTTAGACCAAAATGAGAGAGAGAGAGAGAGAGAGAGAGAGAGAGAGAGAGAGAGAGAGAGAGAGAGAGAGAGAGAGAGAGAGAATTAATGCTATGGGGCGCCGTGCCATAAAACCTCAATAACGCCGATATAATTTGCACAATTCAATAAATAGAGATCATAGCAAATGCTCCGAAGTCTAAGTGAGCAAACAATTGCTACCAAAATAGGTGGTAATCACCATTCATCGAGTATTCATAGGTTAAATGAGTGTTATGTGTGCAATCTGCAACGGCTGTTTCAGATTATTTTGGCTTACTGCCAAAGCTCCAACGACATATTTAGTTTTATTAGGGTTTGCAGAGTAACAGCATTGACAATATTCACTCAAAATGGACTGCCTGGTATCAAGGTAAAAAAATTTATATTTACGAAGATAATGTTAAAAATTAATTCATTTCCTGCATGTTGTTCCAATAGTCCATTTTTGGCATTTCTAAATACTCACATACGTGCTATAACCCATTTTCTTTTACATTTTGGTAGGGGGAACTCTTCAACGTTTCATTACGTGAAACTACCCTACAAACCGAAAAATCATTAGACTATAGTCTATTTCTTTTAGCGATGCAGATTTGCACCGACTCGCAGCGGTGCCCTTTTAGCTCGGAAAAGTTTCCTGATCGCTGATTGGTTAGAATTATCTCGTCCAACCAATCAGCGATCAGGAAACTTTTCCGAGCTAAAAGGGCACCGCTGCCAGTTGGTGCAAATCTGCATCGCTAAAAGAAATTGACTATAGTAGAGTTAAAAAGTTCCTTTCCATGCAAAATACTTCTTAAATCCCAAATAGTTGTGAAATTACCTTCCTTAAAAATGGTAATTTTCTTGACAGCTACTAAAATACTATACCCTTAAAAATTTAAACTAAAAGTATATAATATACCTGACATTTAACATAATGAATGAATATAGAACCATCTTTAATTAAAAATAGGAAGTTTTTCTATGTTCTTCAGCATGCTCCATAAAAACTGAGAAGATTTCCTCTTCAACAGGATGTTTTACATTATCTTTAACGTACTTTTTAAAAAGTTTCTGTAGTTTCCGTACATGAGTTGTAGGCTCTTTATAGACCAGTTCGCCACTCCTAAATAATTCAAAATGTGTTATCAACATTTTAACTCTAAAATCATAAAGATGAGTAAATTTTTAAGGTGGGATCCATAATATTTAATATGGCTCTCACTATTTACAGTTTTAAAAGTAAGTAAATAACAAGTGATCGTGTTTACTTTCCACCTGGTATGGATAGCTGAGACTCCCCTATGGTGAGCAGGTCTTCTAAGATGATACTCTTCGTTTAAACTACCATAGAAAAGTCTATGGTAGTGGCAGAGCTTCTGTACCATGTTCTTCCACTGATTTGGGCAAGGTCCTTTGCTTGAGGGTGTATCAGCCACACTATTGTGTCCGTTGTTTACCTCCTCTCTTATTTTTTTTTTTTTTTTTTTTAACGTTGCGTTGTAGACGGTTAATAAAAGGAGAAAGGATGCCTAGTAATTTATCAAGAAGTTGTCTTTTCCATACATGTTCCTTTCTTTTCATCTATTATATTCATCTCAAAATCACTATTCCTGTCTTCCCTTGAGTTGAAATGGCTAATCTGGAGAATAATTCCAAGGCTGAAATAGTGAGGGCTTATTTTTTCCAACATTTTTTTCAATTGATCTATGGGTTTTAGTCATATTTTCTCTGTATATATTTTCCCAGTGGCAATATTCCGCGCACTCTTTTCAACATAACCTGTTGAATCTGGCTCACTCCCTACATAAGAAACTACAGACAGTATGTTTGGGAGGTCTCTACTTCGGAAGACAATCATTGACAAAGGCATAGTTTTGCTGTCTGGCAGGATTGACTGAAAAAGTAAGATCATATAATCTTGAAATAACGATCTTCAGACAACCATATGACGTTCTTTATTGGTTCAATACATAACGCAACATCTCACTCTCGACCACAGGACGGATGGTAACCCTATCGAGAGAAGTGAATAAACTACGAAGTAAGAATTTGAACACTGTCGACATGACATAGAATTGCCAGCGCATTTTCACAAATCAAGTTAGGAATGCACCAGTAACGTAATGATTTCTGGAACACTAATATTTTTGTATTCGTTTTTTAAAATATTTCTAATAACGGAGATTATTTTCGCCAGGAAGCATGAAAGCTATTCCCTTTTCTAAGTTTATGAAAACTATAGTCCATTTCTTTTAGCGATGCATAATTGCACCGACTCGCAGCGGTGCCCTTATAGCTCGGAAAAGTTTCCGGATCGCTGATTGGTTGGACGAGATAATTCCAACCAATCAGCGATCACGAAACTTTTCCGAGCTAAAAGGGCACCGCTGAGAGTCGGTGCAAATATGCATCGCTAAAAGAAATGGACTATAGGTATTTTGATAAATGATAAAAATGAATGATAGACATAAAAAATAATTGGCCAGATTTAGATCTTATCCAAGTCGTAAATCTGGAACATTGTGTTCTCTATCACCCTATAAAATGAAAAACAAAACAAAAAATATAACCCTAATCTAATTAGTAGCCAACGTGAACACACTCGTTGAAAACATTGAATTTCGTTGGGATCAGATAATGATTGGACTCTCTTCTTTAAGGAATACATTCACGTTAATGTTGTATCCACACATGTGGTAGGTGCACACAAGAGTGGGCTGAAGCTTAGTTTTAAAATCTATAGATGACAATGAGTATGGTCCAGCCAGCGCCTGCAATTCTTTATAAAAAAAAAAGTCCAATTGAAATCTACGTATTGTCTATAAAAAATTCAGTCCTCTTTGTCTACTGTACACATTTATAATCGCCATCTGATTAGACGCAGCTTTACATTTATGATATCATCAGAGGAAAGGGAAGAAGTATCTGGAAGGAATGTGTGTGAGAAAAATCATTATATATATATATATAATATATATATGTATACATTCATATATATACATATATATATGTATATATATACAGATATATATATATATATATATATATATATATATATATATATATATATATATATATACAGATTATATATATATATATATATATATATATATATACATATATATATATATATATATATATATATATATATATATAGCCTATCAGTCAAGATATAGACATTATTTTCAAAAACAAAATATTTCATTTTTCGGTTACTAACAATTCCATTTTAATGAACTCTTGCTTTTAAAGGTTAACTGTAGAAAAACAAAAGTTTGTCGAGTTCCCTATTTGTCTCTGCTACTCACTACCCGGTGAAACTTCGTGGAACTTTGATCAGGATCTTTCTTTAAAGTATTCTCGAGTATTCCTTTATAAATTTTTAGATCATTGTTTCAAAACAGTAGAATGTTCGGTAAAAAAAAATGGATGGTCATCATTTATAAATATCAATTCCTAATTAAATTTGGAGAAAGAAATTACACCAGAAGAATATATCATGAATTTCATCATAAAAATATGAAATTACCAGATTCCCCATCCCAGCCCATCTCATTTAAAGCATGGTTATTTTTTTCGCTTTTTTAGAGAATAATTGAGCAACAAACATTTACTCTACAAAGGAAAAGTTTGTGCGTGTTTGCTATATACTCGGACTGAACAATTCATATAATTACGATGCAATTACAATGCATTTCAATGTTGCACCAGAAGTAAAGATGCTATTGACACAATGTTTTATGTGTATTCATATAAATATGAACTATATAAATGTAAATATATATATATATATATATATATATATATATATATATATATATATATACATATAAAATATATGCATATTAAATATATATATATATATATATATATATATATATATATATATATATATATATATATATATATTTATATATCTATATATATATACATATAAAATATATGCATATTAAATATATATATATATATATATATATATATATATATATATATATATATATATATTTATATATATACATATAAAATATATGCATATTAAATATATATATATATATATAAATATATATATAACATACATGTATATTATATATATATATATATATAAATGTATATATATATATATATATATATATATATATATATATATATATATATATATATATATATATATATGCGCATGTAGGACTGAAAATTAATATGAGTAACACTTAGATAATGTTCAATGAAAAATACAGAGACAACAAATCAACACTCTAGAATGAGCACTTGGTACAGCGTATACTTTTTCCTATATCATGTTGTATATATAGTTACAAGCAATTGAAGTGTGCACATTTGCGCACTAATTTCATGAAAATCAGACAAAAATTGGCCACGATATGCCAGAAAGACGTTTTTGCCCTTTTTGTGATCTTGGCCTTGACTTTGGACAACTATCCCACCAAATTTCATGAGATTCGATTAAATATTTTTTTGAGGCATGCGAATCACAACCACAGACAGACAGACATAAACAAATACACGCCTATCAATACATAACCTTCGCAACAAAGTTGGCAAAGGTAATAAGGGTTATGGACGAACCCCTAGAGATTGTTATTGATATACGTCCTTAGGAGATACGGTAATTGTCTCCCCTTTCCCAAGGACATGAGACCGAAATTAAAAGAAGAATAAGCATGGGTGGAAAGCTTATGATAAACAAAATGAGATTATGAAGTGTAAAATGCCTGTTTCGCTAAAAAGAGAAATATTTAATCAGATGATCCTACCAGTATTAGCTTATACATCAGAAACTTGGAACCTTACTTAAGCCTTAGAACATAATGTAAGCTGGTTACACCCCAAGGAGCTATGGGAAGAATAATGATGGAAATAAAACTAAGAGACAGAAAAAGAGCATCATGTGTACGAGACCAAACTAAAACATAGGGTATTCTAACATGTAAGAAAAATAAATGAAAATGGACAGGACATAAAATAAAAAGGACAAATAGTTTGACGTTAAGAATAAGAGAATGAGTACCTGGAAATTGCAAAGGAAGCAGGGGAAGGAAGAGAAGACGGTGGATGAATGAACTAAGAAAATGTGTAGGTATACTCTGGCATAAACAGACCATAAACAGACGTTAGTGAAAGGACATGTATGAGGCTTTAGGCCTGCAGAGGACTACTTGCGGCTGATGATGCATGTATGTTTATACTACGTGTATTTGGTAACAGCACAGTCATACTATAACATCATGAAAAGTAGGTTCCAGTAACAACAAAAAGCTGTCCAGAGGTTTTGTGTGTTCATCTTAAATTAAACTAGCCTTCGTTTTAAAGTATGCATTCATCATTCACGAAATGAGAGAGGAATTGAACCTTTTTCACATACACATTCTCCTTGAGGTTGTTATTATCATTATTATTATTACAATCCAAGCCACAACCCTAGTTGGAAAAGCAAGATGCTACAAGCCAAGGGGCTCCAACAGGGAAAAATAGCCCAGTGAGGAAAGGAAATAAGGAAATAAATAAATGCAGAAAACAAATCAACAATAAATCATTCTAAAAAAGGCAACAACGTCAAAACAGATATGTCATATATAAACTATTAACAACATCAAAAACAAATATATCATAAATAAACTATAAAAAGACTCATGTCCGCCTGGTCAACAAAAAAGCATTTGCTCCAACTTTGAACTTTTGAAGTTCTACTGATTCAACCACCCGATTAGGAAGATCATTCCACAACTTGGTAACAGCTGGAATAAAACTTCTAGAGTACTGCATAGTATTGAGCCTCGTGATGGAGAATGCCTGGCTATTAGAATTAACTACCTGCCTAGTATTACGAACAGGATAGAATTGTTAATCATCATAGGAGTCAGAGATAAAAACATGTTCCAGAATGTGTATCAATATCATTTTGATATTGCATGCTATGATACACGCAGGGACAGATATACTCGCGTACATTTTTATACGAATCGTACTCGGTCTCTTTCCAAAGTCCTGACTCTACCGGGTAGTGAATAATTGAAATGTTCATTGTGGAAGAGAGAGCTCCAAGTTGATAGTTAAAGATAATATATTGAAGTAATTTATGATGCAGAAATGTGAGAGGTGAAGACTTCTGTAAAGACTGAACGAATACCTTGATAGTCACTGTCCAATGCTTGTAAAAATAGTGTGAAGATGATAAAACATTTATTCCGAATAGAGAAGCCAAGTGGCAGGAAAGTTTATTAAATAAGAGATTGGAGTATATATATCTTAATATAGAAAGAAGGATTTGTTCAGGAACTTTTGATCTTTTTCTTTATGTTCTCCATTAATTATGAATTTACTTATATAATTCGATTTACAATGTACCAAAATAGGGAAATTCCCCCGAAGGTGTTCACCTTCTGATATTTCTTAATCTTTAGGGGTTTACTGAACTCATTGGAACAAGAATAGAGCTGATGACTAAGATTTAAAAAAATATATATTTTTTTTTGCAATGCAAGAGATTTTATAATCTGGAAAGTTTTTTCTCTCTCTCTCTCTCTCTCTCTCTCTCTCTCTCTCTCTCTCTCTCTCTCTCTCTCTCTCTCTCTCTAGTGGTGGATAATTGGCACTACACAATTATTTCACTCAACTAACATTTTTTTTCTTACTGACATTTTTTCCACAAATTCCTTTACCAGAAGAACTTAGTAATTACTTTCCTGTCAGTTTTTCCTTACCAGTAATTTTCATTATTCCCTTTAAGCCCCTTTCATAGA
>NC_090725.1:76806450-76816450 GCF_036898095.1 Palaemon carinicauda
GTTGATTATGATTTAAGCACGGAAATGCCTAAAGAAGAGATGGGGAACCCTTGAAATCTGGTTCAAAGGACACTGAATATTCCAAAAATAAAATCCCAAAGCATAACTGTTACTTTAGAAAGCTTAGCTTTGCTCTATGTCCGGATGAGTGAATGTGGCCTTGACTGTTTTCCTTAACTGAGAATCCTTCTTGAACTGATATTGTGACTGTGGCCTTGACAGTTTTCCTTAACTGAGAATCCTTCTTGAACTGATATTGTGACTGTGGCCTTGACAGTTTTCCTTAACTGAGAATCCTTCTTGAACTGATATTGTGACTGTGGCCTTGACAGTTTTCCTTAACTGAGAATCCTTCTTGAACTGATATTGTGACTGTGGCCTTGACTGTTTTCCTTAACTGAGAATCCTTCTTGAACTGATATTGACAACATATATGATAAATCACCCGAAAAAAAATTAACAAATGAATGTTTTAAACCGAAATAGTATAAGAAACTTTTAACATTGATAACTGAATACTGTACCCACCCTGTGTCACACGATCGTACATAATTCATTTTGTATATATTAGGCTTGTATCTTCGCTCTCCCCTCGCACTAAAAAGAACCTGAAAAATCATGTCTGCTTTTCTCCTCTGTAACAGTGTCAATATTTGACCATGAACATTCTTGTTGCTTTGAAATTTTGTATATAAAGGAGTGTTCTTTAATACACTAACTCAGTTGTTTTCAACTTGCCTTTGAGTTCACAACCTTCTCTCACCACGTCACAATACTAAAAGTGGAATTGTCACACTTGGAAAAGTTAGAATGGTGATTGCAAATGATGAAGTAATGGATGATGATTCTATTTGATGATTCTATCAGTGTTCTGATGCAAAAAAGGCAAATAAGGAAACAATCTTTACTTGGATTAAATAGTAAAATATCACTAAATTTGAAGAAACGTTAACATTTAGAAAAAATTCTGCTATGTCTAGGTAAATAAAAAAATATCATAAAGGATAACAAAATAATTGACCCAAAAAGTTTGTTACATGGGCTGAAATAAAGAAAAAAATCCCATTGAAAAAAAATAGAAACAAACCAATTTAATATCATATATAAGCAATCAAGATGTTAGGCAACGAGAATTAACTTGAAGGCTTATATAATCGATTTATATTTTTCCTACAACATTCAAATCCAATTAAATAATTAACTTTAAAATGACGAAAATTATTAGATAGCAGGCTCCTCTACCACAGTAAGTGAAACAAAACTTGATCGTAAATAATAATAATTTACCATTAGAAAGAATTCCATTTCAAATAGCCATGAAGTATCTGGAACCTTATTAATGTTACCACATACACCAAGGTCAATATTACTATATCCATAAAGTGAGACTTTCCCCCTCCTTCACTCTATAAATTAAGTTAACCAAACAATCCACATTT
This sequence comes from Palaemon carinicauda, assembly GCF_036898095.1. NCBI lineage: Eukaryota > Metazoa > Arthropoda > Malacostraca > Decapoda > Palaemonidae > Palaemon > Palaemon carinicauda. The sequence continues at coordinate 76,807,890 of NC_090725.1, forward strand.
GCTCTCCAACACTATTTAACTGGATAATTTTCTACCAAAATTTCTCGTTTTATTTCTATTTTTATAGTATTCTGGAAAACAAAGACACCCATTTCCTGGAATGGAAAACCGAATGAAAAAGTCGAGAAATCAAGTATATTGGATGCACAGTCGATGACTGTTTTGCGAAAGGTATATAAGTGTTGTAAAACTGTTGAAGGATTATTTTCCTTTCCTCATGGAAATATTTGGTCTTTGGGAAAAAAGAAAAAAATTATTCTGTCCTTCATATTTAAGAAATGTTAATTAAAGGGTAAAAGTCGAACAGATATTTAAATCTAAAAAAATCAAATCAACAAATTGTTAAAGGATTATTTTCCTTTCCTCATGGAAATATTTGGTCTTTGGGAAAAAAGAAAAAAAATGATTCTGTCCTTCATATTTAAGAAATGTTAATTAAAGGGTAAAAGTCAAACAGATATTTAAATCTAAAAAAATCAAATCAATAAAACTTACAAGACTTCTGTCCCTTGATCACACTTGAATCGCCTTTAACTTTATTGTCTCCGAAGCCTCGATAAAGAACATAGGGTATTGAAGACCTCAAAGATCAGTGGGAGGAGGTTACCGGGTCCTGTTTTTACTCTTAGAGTTTTTATCGGCGTTTGTTCCAAATCTATTACGACCTTATGTTTAATAAATTCCGAGCTCCTACGTAAGCATCATTTCGACAGATCCCGGGAGGAGAAAAGAATTTTATGGGGTTTGTCTGTATGTTCGGTTTTCCGTGTTTTAGAAGGAAGAAAACGACTATTAAGGGACGAGAATAATTTATCTTTCACTTGTTCCATTTCTTCAAGGAACCATAAAGCTGAAAAGTCACGATTAGAAAAGAGCTCAACATAGGAGTGAAATTGGAAAGCCGTTTTACATAAACTCACTCTCTCTCTCTCTCTCTCTCTCTCTCTCTCTCTCTCTCTCTCTCTCTCTCTCTCTCTCTCTCTCTCTCTCTCTCTCTCTCTCTCTCTCAAGTATATCTGGTTTAACCTTTAGAGGATATTCGTAGAATCTAAAGTTTGTATATATTATACATTACACGAATAAATGACAACAACTGATATATTTACAGAATGTCATAAACATTTCATTACACTTTAGGTGACTAATAAATGAGTGACGTAATTCAGTCTTTTGAATGTATTTATAATCTCTCTCTCTCTCTCTCTCTCTCTCTCTCTCTCTCTCTCTCTCTCTCTCTCTCTCTCTCTCTCTGGTAAACTGAGGGTAAAGGTAGTGACTAAAAATTTAAGGTCTCAGACATAATTTTTTGAAATCCCGAGACGCTTATATAAGACTATGAAATGAAATAAATACACAAAAAAAAAGTGAAATACCGTATGGGTAAAACCAATTAGGCAAAACCATCAGCAAAAGCAAGAATTTTCTAAATGATGCTGAAAAGAATTTTTAAAAATACAATATTGTGTATTCTGTGTACGCGTAAACAGGTTCAATTTCGATCCACCATTCATGGGACAAATTTAATGTTTTATTTGCTAGAGGAAAAATAAGAGAATGCAAATATTGAAGTAACGGCATTAATTAGAGTACCTTTTAGTATGATCTCATTAATATGAGTAATATTTGTCTAGTAAATTACTGAGGTATGTAACTTTTAAGGGCAGTAAACCATGAGGGCAAATTTAAAACAATACATGGAAAGTTCATTAAAAATTAGCATTAATGATGTAAATAAAAACAATTGTAATAGGTAAACATTATAATTACAATAATTTGAAGAAAAAAAAAAACTTTGTACTTTGACTATTACACGTCGATTATTGTCAAAAACACCATTAATGGCATCAACACAATTTGATTCATTTTAAAGGAAACCAAATATCTTACAGTAAGTAGATCGGTAAACTTTTATATCAAAACGTTGAATATTACGAGCTAGCCAGCGACATCTTAGAAATACAGCCTACCTATCGTGGATATTGTAAGTTTGCTGCTTTCTTTTGGGAGTAACCTGTGTAAATTCAAAGAAAATCTTGTAACATTATTTGAGCGATTATTTTTGTTATTGGCGTATTGTACATATTCTTGCAAATGAGTAAGCTTACGCATGAAAGTATGGATTGGACTGGATTTTCTTACAAAATTGAAGTAATAGGCTTCCACTGGGATTGATTTAGTAATTCAACACAGTCATAAATTACACAGTCGTCTTTTCATAAATTCTGAATAATAGCACTATTTTAAGAATTCACATTACACATGACGAAATACCATATACCCACAAAAAAGATAACTGCCTTTAGTTGTAAATGCCGATTTTATTCACATAACAAGTACATCTACATCGTCTCCTAAAATACCAGCGACGGATTCGTCATGAAATGTTATTTCTGCTGCTTATTTAAAACTTTAGAGCAACACACTGGAATTAGCTCAACCAACAGTGATCTGTGACGGGCCGAGAGAAGGTATGAAAGCAACTGAGTAAATTTATTATAGAACACTCACCTTTACATACAAAAGCTTAAAGCAACAAGAAATTTCATGTTAAAAAACACACACTGTTACAGTGTTTATTCTGACTCTTTTTAGTGCAAGAGAAGAGCAAAGATACAAGCATAATATATACTCAAAATGAACTATGTACGATCGTGTGACACACGGTTGGTACATGGCTCCCCCCCTAAAAATGACATACTGTACATGTTAAATAAAGTGCCCTGATCTAGAGAGGCGAACTGTAGGAGGGTCATCTGGCAGGAGATAAGCAGGTTTTAGATGATCAATGGAGACCCAGTCTTCTTTGCCACGAATGTTTAGTAGGAATGCTTTCGGACTGCGTCGGATCACTAGGAAAGGGCCCGTGTAAGGGGGCGTAAGCGGTGGCTTGCTAGTGTTGTTGCGCAGGAAGACGTGTGTTGCAGAGCGCAAGTCTGTTGGCATGTGATGCTTCGCTGGGGGCTTGTAAGTCTGGCGGCATGGAGTAAATTTTTCCACGACGTGACGTATGCGCTGGAGATCGTCGGAGGAGGTTGTAGAAGGAAAAAATTCGGCAGGGACGACCAACGGGTCGCCATACACCATTTCAGCTGCCGAGACTTTGAGAGCGTCTTTAGGAGTGGTCCTTAGTCCCAGGAGGACCCAGGAAAGCTGAGTAAACCAATTGGAATCCTTGCAGCAGGACATAAAAGCTGCTTTGAAGGTGCGATGAAAACGTTCAACCATTCCATTGGCAGCGGGGTTTTAGACCATTGTCTGATGTAGGGTGATGCCCAGGAGATTCGCTAATGATGTCCACAATTGAGAGGTGAAAGTGGTACCCCTGTCAGAAGAAATATGCTCAGGGATACCAAATCTTGCAATCCATCCTGAGAGTATGGCAGATGTACACAAGGCGGACATTGCAGTTTCCATGGGAATGGCTTCAGGCTAACGAGTGGATCGGTCGATGATGGTAAACAGGTAACTTGTGATGTGGGTAGGGGGACTACAATGTCGACATGAATGTGTGCGAAACAATGCTCAGGTTGAGGAAAGGTGTCCACTCCTGAATCCGTGTGTCGATGTACTTTGGAAGTTTGACAAGAAGTACAGGCGCGGACCCAATCATTAGCATCCTTAGAAATGCCGTGCCAAATGAACTTCGCCTTCAGCAGCTGTGCAGTAGAACGGCACGAGGGATATGAAAGGCCGTGAAGGAAATCAAACACCTGCCTGTGCATGGGAGCAGGAATCCAAGGTCGCCGTCTACCAGTAATGACGTCACAGAGGAGGGTGGTGTTGGAGTCTTTGAGGGGAAGTCTTCCCAACGGAGGGACGTACAGGATGTCCTACATGCTTGATACTCTGGATCCTGTCGTTGGGCTTCAGCCAAGGCGTTGTAATCCAATCCCAGTTGAACGGCAGCCAACGTGCTTCTTGACAGGGCATCGGCAACGAGATTCATTCTCCCAGGGACGTATTGAAGGGTGCAATTGTATTCAGCCACGGCGGAGAGATATCAGCGTTGCCGGGAGGACCAGGCGTCAGACTGTCAAGTGAAGGCGTGCACCAGAGGCATGTGGTCTGTGCGAATAACGAAGGGCGTACCTTCTAAGAAATGGCGAAAGTGACGGACAGCCAAGTGCACCACCAGCAATTCGCGATCAAAGGTAGAATAACCCGATTCTGCCTTGGACAGTTTTCTGCTGAAGAAGGCCAATGGGCGGGGCGAGCCGTTGACCACCTGTTCGAGTACTGCACCAATAGCAACGTCGCTGGCATCGGTGGAGAGAAGGAGAGGGCATGTGGGATAGGAAAAGTAAGAGCCGCAGCAGTTGATAGGGCCTTCTTTGCATTGCAGAAGGCCGCTTCTTGAAGGGGACCCCACTTCAGGTCCTTTTGCTTGCCCTTGAGGGAGGCATAGAGGGGAGCAAGAGTGGCGGCAATGGCTGGCAGAAAACGGTGATAATAGTTGATCATGCCCAAGAATTCCTGCAGAGCTTTGACGGTCGAGGGCGCGGGGAAGTCCTGAACGGCTGCTACCTTCTCAGGGAGGGGATGGACTCCTTCAGGAGTGATACGGTGCCCTAAGAACGACACTTCGTTGGGGCCAAAGGTAAACTTGTTGTACCGGACTACAAAACCGTTTTGTTGCAGGCGGTCGAGCACGATGCCATCCATGAGACGTTGAAACGTGGCCCCAGCATTATGAAGGCCAAAACAGTAGTAATTGAAGGTGAATGTACCAAACGGAGTGGTGATGGCAGTCTTGGGGATGTCTTCTGGGTTCATAGGCACCTGATAATACCCCTTCAGGAGGTCGACCGTAGAGAAAACCTTCGCTTTGAGCAGGTAGGAGGTCACATCGGCAATGTTTGGGAGGTGGTAGTGATCCGGTTCTGTTTGCGTGTTCAGGCGTCTGTAATCCCCGCATGGACAGAGGGAGCCGTCTTTCTTCAGAACGATGTGTAAGGGTGACGACCATGGGCTGGAGGCCTTTTGGCAAAGGCCCATTTCCTCCATTTCGGCGAACGTCTATTTGGCGGCTGCCAATCGTTCCGGTGCCAGACGTCTGAATTTTGCAACGACTGGGGGTACCGTCGTCTTGATATGGTCATAAATACTGTGCTTGGCAGGAACCGTGGGCGTTTGGCGAAGTTCTGGACGGAAAACTTCCGAGTACGACATGAGGAGGTGAGCGTAGGCATCCGTGGGTGCGCTGATGTGGAGAGCGAGGTTAGAGGGGGAGGGTTGAAGAGGTGTCGACAAGTACGAGTCTGCGTTGACCAATCGTCGGTGGGCAACATCGACCAGAAGGTGGAAATGAGAGAGGAAATCCACACCGAGGATTGGCAATGTGACGTCAGCAACGAGAAACTTCCAATTAAATTTACCGTTTCCGAACGATAATGTGAGGTTCTCGTAACCATAGGTGGGTATCGCAGATCCGTTGGCCACTACCAAGCGGACGTCGGCAGACGTAGACAAACTATGTCGTGTCCTGAAGAGTTCCCTTGGCAAAAGAGAACGACAAGCACCCGTGTCTACCAAAAATCGCACACCCGTTCCTGCATCATGTAAAAAGAAAAGATTAGAAACACGGGAGTCCACCGCCACGAGCAATGGCCTACTTACACGTTTTTTGGCCACTGACAATCCTTGTCACATTTCTTCGTGGTTGCCCCGAATCTGAAGTGGTAGTAGCAAAACTGCAGTGGATGGGAGGTAGTAAGTGGCTGTAAGAGTCGTTGGTTGGGGCGCGAGCTATTGGTGGGTGGTGGGTGGCTTTGTCGCTGTTTCGGCACGTCTTGGGGTAGGCGTGCATGTCCTACGGCATTCACGTCTGCTTTGGTTGACGTTGAATAGGCATCCTCTTCGTCAGGGGTGGAGGCGTTGATGGAGGTCTTGAAGTGGCGTCCATAAGGGCGTCGGCTTTGGTTATCAAGTCCTTTATGGGTGAACTATCGACATCGGGTATGGCAGCGCGTATAGGTCCTGGTAAAAGGCGTATCCAAAGGACACGTAGTAGGTTCACCTCACGAGGAGAGCTGTCTGCGGCAGGTTGCAGGTGAGCGATACTGGTCATTTCCCTGAGGGCAAGCGAAGCCCTTTGGTCCCCTAACGGTTGTTGCGAGAGCTGAAAAAGCTTTCCTATACGGGCGGCTGGCGACGGCGATTACTGCTGCAGAAGGTATGTTTTGATGGCGTCATACACTATTGGGTTGTCTCCTTGTTCACAAAGCCAGTCGGATATTTCCGGGAAGGTGTCCTCTGGTATCTCCGCGAGAACATAATCTGCTTTGGTGGTTAAGCGAGTCACTCCCTTGATGCGAAACTGGACTTCTGCGCACTGAAACCAAGGAAACACCTCTCCGCTGGGGAACGAGGAAAGTTTCAATGGGGCAGCCACAGCGCCAACTTCCGTAGAGTCTGCCATAGTACCATCGATGGAGTGGCGAAGGGGTGGGGGGGGTGGCAGGCGGTGGGAGCGAGTCGACTTCCGGGGTCACCCATGTGACGGGCCGAGAGAAGGTTGTGACTCAAAGACAGTATGAAAGCAACCGAGTAAATTTATTATAGAACACTCCTTTATATACAAAAGCTCAAAGCAACAAGAAATTTCATGTTAAAAAACAGACACTGTTACAGAGGAGAAAAGCAAACATGTTTATTCTGGTTCTTTTTAGTGAGAGAAGAGCGAAGATACAAGCATAATATATACACAAAATGAACTATGTACGATCGTGTGACACACGGTTGGTACAGATCTGTCACATACCGGCACACAGGAAGAAGGAGTATTCTAGACCTCAGCCTTCTTAAAGTATGTACAACCTTTCGGTTTGCTAGAAAAAAAAATGTAAGCCAGGGCTAATAGTAACTTGTGATTTCATTGTTCTTATTATTGGGAAGAAGGGACACAGCCACCTCTCTTGTCATTTCTAACAATGTAGGACCTAATAGATCTTTTCACATCTGTTGGCTAAAAGGAGTGATTTCTAAATAATCAACATCTAAGGCTATTTCTGTTGCTTACCAGTTCTATTCCTAATTACCATGAATTCCCGCTAACGATGGGGCTCAGAAAACATCTTTCTGAACTGATGGTTGCAAGATATTAAAACTTTAAAATGTGTTTAAGAGTCTTCGAATCACAGCATTCAACAATAATTCCCACAGATTCTAAAGATAGTTGCAGAGCCTTAACCAATGATGTCATCTCAACTGCATTTCCAGATGTACAGTTGGTTACTGTAATGCACGTGCAGAAAGCACTCACATAAGAATAAAGAAAAATACTTTCTCTTCGTTTTCTTATATGCCACAGTCATAATAATTGTCATCTGACGACAATCAACATAAATAAAAAAAAAAAAAGGCGTTGAATGTAACAAACGCTAACTTCAACACTATTTTCATTACCACTACTACATTGACAATTCTTATAAAAATCTCAAATACAACTGTCACCCGTATGTAACTCTTTGGGGCTTAGAAGTTGCGATCCCTGACGACACTTTCTCTGAACTCTCCGATTACCTTTGTGAGTAAAGGAATCCTCGTGAAGTAAACTTACTTCATTCCCTTTGGGTACAATGCTTGCCGGAACCTATATGAGCTCCCCTTCTCAATGTCAACACCTTTGTACCTCACGTATCATACACACTTGTAAACTGTAACATTATTGCTTTTTTATCGCTAGCACTTCCCCACACTGATAATATAACATCTTTAAGCTTGCAAGCTTGCTATTGCATGTTTCATACTCTGTGAATTCTGTGTCATTGTTGCTCTCAACTTTTTTTTATTAAAAGCTCGCTGCTTTGTTGAATAAATCTCACTTGCAGTCATCTCACCTCTCTATTATTAACTATCATCCTCCTCGCACATTGGTGACTATTCCACACCACCTTTTTATCCCACCCATACACTACCCTTTTTACAGTGCTGCTCATGGAACCTGACTCTTCAAAACATGCTGCCTCAATGAGACTGCTGCCCTTCCCCAGCGGAGAAGCGTATGCCTGGTTTCAGAGCGCCCAAGTTCAGTTTCACATCGAGGGAGTGATTTGATCAAGCAGCAAAGCATACTATGTCCTTGCAGCAATCCCCCCAAAACACGTTCCTGGAAATCTCGGATTGGCTTTGCATCCAAGGGGACACCCTAATAGAGTATAATGCCCTGAAAAAATGTCTCGCGGAGCAGTACTCACCATTGCCAACTGCTAATATAGCCAAGCTTTTCAACTCTCTCAACTTCAGTTAGGGACTGAAAGGCCTCGCTCTCCCTCAGGGATATTACCAGTATCGCTTGCTTGCAACCTGTCACTGACGGCTCTCTATGGGAAGTGAACTTAATTTCTGCCCCTTTTGGGTACGACGGCCACACGGACCTGTACACACCGCCATCCCCCATGTAGATATTTTGCCCATGAAGAACATGATGCCAAAAATATGGACAGCCACTTCACCACCTTCAAGACCTCCACAATGCCTTCACTTTTGACGAAGAGGACAACTGTTCAACATTGACAGAAGCTGACATGAATGTGGTAGAACACAGACGCAGACCCCATGAC
>NC_090725.1:76823950-76846450 GCF_036898095.1 Palaemon carinicauda
TAAATAAAATCACGTAATGACGGGAAATTACGAAGGATCTCTCTCTCTCTCTCTCTCTCTCTCTCTCTCTCTCTCTCATGGAGCTTTGATTTTTACGTTGTGAAGTAGAAGTTTATTCGAAGGCGATATGAATGTAAATAAAAGTACATTATGACGGAAAATTACAAAGGACAATTTGAAGAACAAGAAAGAAATATTATGCGATCTTTGTGAGGTTTATTATCACCAAAAGCGTCGATATAGATATAGCGTGAGCGATGGATATATAAAAGAAATGCTATTGCTCTGTTATGAGTGTATAAGTGACATGAAACTATAAAATAACAGAAATATTTGGAGGTAAAAATCACGGAATTTGGGATAGAGCCTCAGTAGCTGAATAGTTAGTGGAGCAAGAATTGATCAGGGTTGCCAGGTTTTCTAAATGAGAAAAGGCCAACTTTCTAATCAACAGAAGCTTTAAAAGGCCAATCCATTAGTAGAAAAAGGCCAAATAGGCCTTTTTTCATATTACTATAGGCCGACCAATTTTTCAAAAAGGCCAAATTTGAGGGTTTATGACCTGAAAAAAGGCCAAACTGGCAACCCTAAGCCAGATTGGGACTCACCGTCGATTCAATAGTAGATAATTTCACAGAGGAGGTTGATAATTTAGCGAAGAATTTTGGAATCCTTTATGGTAATACTTTAAACTCTGATGGATAAAAAAAAGAGAGAGAGAGAGAGAGAGAGAGAGAGAGAGAGAGAGAGATCCTTCGTAATTTCCCGTCATTACGTGGTTTTATTTACACTTATATCGCCTCCAAATATATTATTATTTCCCAATGACACTATCAAACCACCCATATAGAGAGAGAGAGAGAGAGAGAGAGAGAGAGAGAGAGAGAGAGAGAGAATGACTTATGTTGATAAAGTTAAATAAAAAAAATCATTTTTTCATAACTTCAACATGAGTTTCAGCTAAAATCACTGAGAGGAAAAGTGAGGTTGAAAAAAACATTTAAAGATATATCAGTTCTATATAAGTGATTTCCTTCAGATGTAATTGTTTCAAATGTTGATGATGGCAGGATTAGAGATGAGGCAGTGGAAGAGCGTAGTTCCTGATACTGAGACGAGGAAGAAAGTTGAAGAAAAAAAATTATATGTAAAGTATTCAGTGATGAAGACGTTGTAGTAAAAGCTTAAATTCATAGGACGTTGTTGCCGTTTTTAGAATGATTTATTATTAATTTGTTCTCTTCATTTATTTATTTCCTTATTTCCTTTCCTCACTGGGCTATTTTTCCCTATTGGGGCCCCTGGGCTTATAGCATCTTGCTTTTCCAACTAGGGTTGTAGCTTGGATAATAATAATAATAAAAATAATAATAATAATCATATTTTGGATTTGACTCAGTGTGTAGAGAAGATAAGTCTGTTATTCAAGAAACCTGTGTCGGTGTCCCACCCCACTTCATGCTGAAATGTGATCCTGAAATTCAAAAGGCTTTTATGATAATGGAGACAAGGTTATGCTACAACGGCTAACGTACTATAATCATACTTGCTAAGTACCACGCGAGCGTCTGCTTCCTCTGTAAAAGAACTTGACACCATAGACTAAGTTCAAGCCTAATGGTAAAGCGTGTGGAAGACCATCAAACCTTACTTAATCAACAAATTGGTGACAGCCGATTGGTGTCCTTTTGCTTAGCGTGAACCAAAGAACCTATCCTTTTCCTGCCTGTCTCTTCCTTTCTCAGAATAATTCTACTACTATCTAATGTCGCATGAGGGTCTGCCCCTCTCTTTTATTCTTTTCCTGTACTTCTTTTTCCCCCCTTTTTTTCCTTATTCTTTCCCAACCCAAGTACCTGCCTTCGGGCTATAAACTGGATTGTATCCAGGGGTACTTACCCTTTCCCCATATTCCCCACTTCCCTATCCTCATCGTACTGGTACTGGTACTGGTGTGGAAGATATGAAGGACATCCCAAACACCTAGGAATATAACTCTCAAGAATTAAAATGTATAAATTGTACCAAGCTATAAAAAGCTTATCATATGCTAAATTCGAGAAGTTGCTAAGCGCTTGATATGGAATTGACGAGACTTGCAGAGAATACGGATCATGAATAGCAAGAACGTCATACATTGAGGCTCTGTAGATATTCAATTTGCTGGAAATAAGATGATGTTATTAACAATTTGATAAATTGGGCATTTTTGGCATATTACCGATATCTGATACATGACTAAAGGATTTGGACAATGGTATGATATATGAAATGACTATCAATACACACTCTTTCTGTCATATTTAGAGAGGGGAGCTGCATGTTTGAGGGGGTGGGCGGTCGTTCTAAAAGCCCATTATTATGCGAAAGGTTTAAAGGTCGCTCATGAATGGCAGAGCCATGGGACAGTGACATTGCCCTAGCAATCAGGACAATGCCCTAGAGACTGGCCATATATTATATGATCAGCGCCCAAGCCTCCTCTCCACCCAAGCTAAGACCGGGGAGGGCCAGGCAGTGGCTGCTGATGACTCAGCAGACAGACATAAAGGCTCCCCCAAACCCCCCAACCTTAGCTCACAAGGATGGTAAGGTTGCAGACACTAATGGCACTAACGAGTCTGAGCAGGACTCGAACCCCCGATCAGGCCACAGTAACCCTAAAAGTAGTAAAAATAACTACTCCAATAAGTTTTGAATACATGAAAATTGATTTCAATCACCAACTTAAAAACAAATAATAACCATACTAATTTAATAACCTCCTAGAACGAATGCAAATGTTCTTGTTGAGAAATTTGGTATGCTCATTGAAGTAACTAACTGACCACAACGAAATTAGTTATAATCTGTGGACCCAGGGATCGAAGGTCCAACGATCCCTAAATAGATGTAGTCTCCCTCCTACTGGAAGCATCTCACTTCTGCCGTTATGGACCTGAGGCCTTGCCTCCTTGACCGCGTCCTCCGCTGAATCCCCTTCCCCTTGAAGGGCGTCTAGAAGAACCTCTGGCTGTTCCTCTAGCTTTTGATTGAAAGGAAGAAGTCTGCCTTTCAAACACTGGGTTAAAAACTGGCGACTGTGTCGCCATTAGTTGAGGTACCAACTGGTACGTGGTTGGAGGTTGTGCCACTATCTGAGTATGTATGTGGAAATTTCAATCTTTGAATGGATGACCAATCTTGACGCAGTTTCCTTTAGTGAACAACTGGAATCCTATCAATTGGTTAATAATGTTATGCAAAATATTGAGTAGGCATGCGTTGGATTTAGTTTAAAGTGATGGAATGAATAACATTATATTAGATACTAAGGTGCAGAAGTGCAGTTTATAAGAATAGGAAATTTTTATCTCGCTAGTATTTCTTGATGCATGAATTATTTGGTGGCCAGAAAACTCGGTCTTGGAAAACTAGGTCTGGAAAACTCGGTCTCGGAAAACTAGGTCTGGAAAACTCGGTCTTGGAAAACTCGGTCTCAGAAAACTCGGTCTTGGAAAACTAGGTCTGGAAAACTCGGTCTCGGAAAACTAGGTCTGGAAAACTCGGTCTCAGAAAACTCGGTCTTGGAAAACTAGGTCTGGAAAACTCGGTCTCAGAAAACTCGGTCTCGGAAAACTAGGTCTGGAAAACTCTGTCTGGAAAACTCTGTCTCAGAAAACTCGGTCTCGGAAAACTAGGTCTGGAAAACTCGGTCTCAGAAAACTCGGTCTGGAAAACTCGGTCTCGGAAAACTAGGTCTGGAAAACTTGGTCTCAGAAAACTGGGTCTCAAACGTGTGCGCTTGCATCTTGAAACCTTTACCTTTTTTTTTACACTATAATTATAGGATACTAAACAGTAATTTATTATTAAAAGAACATTTATTTGACAATAATTACTAAAAAAAAATATTAAAATGATGAAGTTATAAATTTATCTAGTAATTATAACACTTTTAAAAACACTTAAAGTTATGAGCAATATCTTTAAAAAAAATCACTTTGGTTGCTGCCATCATACTCTTCCGTTAACTTTTCAATGCAATTGTCAAGTTTTTAAATTTTTGTTTCTTTTTACCTGGTTTTTCCATTTTCATTAACCCTTTTACCCCCAGGTTATTTGGAACTTTCCAACCCTTAACCCCCAAGAGTTTTTTTTCGAGCACATTTTGCAATATATATTTTCTAAATTGCTCTAACAGCCTCAATTTTCGTCAAAAAGAGGTCTGGTTGGTCTCATTCTTTTGGAAAATGCCTGAAGTTTCTCAAAAAGTTATAAAAAATATGGAAAAGTATAAGTAACAGTTTTTTGCAAGGACGTACCAGTACGTCCATGGGGGTAAAGGGATGAGTTTTTTGTAACGTACCAGTACGTCCATTGGTGGTAAAAGGGTTAAGTTTACTCACAGTATCGGCTAAAATAATTCGTGTGCAAGATAAATCACCATTCTGAATTTTATACTTGATTTCTGATATGGCACTTCTGGCTTCCACTTTTGCTAAAATAGACGAATGATTATGGCTTAGTTAACTTTCTTGACAATCACATTTCTGCCGTTTTGAAACTTCGTTTGAATTCATGCCATGCATGAATATCTTCGCATTTAACATCGCCAGGATAACCTTATCATGTCAGCACCTTGCATATGAAAATCATATGTATAGTTCTCGTCGTCGATGAATTTCTCTTTTCCTCTTTGGGATTCAATGTATTTAGAAGCCATCGCTATGGGTACAAGAGATTGAATAGAAAACAAGAACTATATACCACGTTTACAGTTTTATAGCCATTCTGATATAATACCAAACAGCCCAGTTTCCGCGCGCTCTATAGGTAACCAAGAGACGCAGTTTTCTGAGACCGACTTTTCTGATACCGAGTTTTCCTATTTTCATCACACAAAATTCCTGTAATATTTTTCTGTGCTTAACATAAATCTGATGTCTTAATTAAATATAAGTACACAATTTTACATTTTATTTGCCTTTCTGAAGCTCTGTTAGTGGACATGATATTTTTTTCTACCATTGGAGGCGTAAATATTCAACATGGTTTTGAGACCGAGTTTTCCGAGACCAAGTTTTCCTAGCACCGAATTATTTTATTATTTTCTTGTGTAATTGAAAAGTGATTTTTGTAAGTGATGATGAAGTTGATGTTAACCCATACAATTTAGAAGTGGAATATGATTTAGAATTACACAAGTAGGGTGAAAAACACAAAATGAGTAACTTCTCATAAAACGTGAGTTCAGAGAATTATCCCAAATAACTAACATTAATTCAGTAGGGAAATTAACACAAATAAATTTCTGCAGAAATATATAGGTAGGAATAGTCCAGATAAAGGAAGGTTAGAGAAATATACTGTGGATAAGTGGTTAGCTGATACCGAAAGTAGAATAGTTAGTCTGAAAATATACAATGAGGCAGCTAAAATTAAACAGGCTATGTTAAAAGTGAATAAAAATGTAGGTGATGCTCACACAACATTGAATGGTAAGGAATTTAAAAATGCAGTGAGTTTAAATTTTTTGAAAAATTGTAGGCAAATATGGCAAGCCGTCAAAGAGACAGGTAAACAAATTTACATAAGTTCCTATAGTAAAATATGAGGGTGGCTCGATGAATGAATTTGCCACAAAAATGGAGGATCTCACAGCATCAGTAAAGAAGGACATGATTCCTTTGCTAAAGGTAAAATTCATTGCTTAATGTAGACTTAGATGAGACATTAACGTATGCGACAAATAGCATGCTAGATATGAGTTTATGAAGCGAAAGGGAAATTAGCGACAACGATAGGAAATCAGGAGGTAAAATTTAAGGACCAAATAGCCACAAATCCTACCAGAGAAACTCAGAGCAATTCAAATAGTTGCAGGGATGTAAGAGCAGTTGATTGTAATGGAGGCGCAAATTACCCCAGCGTTAGAGAGAATAATGTGCAGAAATATAGGGCAAAGGCAGTTTAAAGAATTAGAAAGGACATAATTAAATCTAGGGGAAGATTACATAAAAAGGGTGATAGAATTCAGGCAATATTGTGAAAGGGGAGAACATACAGGGCAGAAGGGCAGGCACAGAAATAAAGAACCCAAGAACACATCATTAAATGAAAGAAGCCATTTCTCGGAATGCCACCCCCCCCCCCCCACCCCGCCTCCAAGAAAAATAAACTCAAATCCTCCAAATAGTGCAAAAGAAACAAGTTACCAATAGTTAGCCGGATGAAAGGAAGACAGGAAGACCAGGAAAATATTATATAGGAAAGATAGGCATATCGTCACCCTCATAAACTAACTGTCTAAGTCATTTTCTCCACTTGTTGGGAAATAAAAAAGACCTTCTCATTTCCTAATTCTTTATATCATTGTATTGAGCTTCTATTAACAAATTCTAATTCACAAATTCTTCTGCTAAGAATTTGTGAATTGAAACTCAAGACAATGATATAAAGAATTAGGAAATGAGAAGGTTTTTTTTTGAGTTCTCAACAAGTGGAGAAAATGACTTAGGCAATTAGTTTATGAGGGTGACGATATGTAAAGGAGGTACAACCACGTTGTAAGTGACTATTTTATCTTATAGAGACTCTGGCTAATACAGATGATATACTAGCATGCAATAGAGTGTTGTGTTATTCAAAAATACCTACTTCCAAATTCTAACTATGAAAACAAGTTTTTAAAGAAATGAAATGCAAATAAGTGAAATAAAGGGTTATGAACCGTTAGGTTAGATAGAGAATTATTAGCCAATATGTGCCAAATGATGAATGAAGATTTCATTTTTTAAAGAAATAACATTTCCGGAAATCATGAAGAATGAATTTTAATTCTGAGAAGTGCAGACTAAAATTAAATTAAGATAGCCAGAATGTATGATTCTACATGTCAAAGACAAGTATTTCACAAAGCAGGACACTATGTATCAGACGAATTTGACCAAAGAAACAGACTCCGGACTAAGAAAGGGAAATGGAAATTAAACAAAAAGGCCAGGAGAAATAAGAAATTTGAGAAATAGGAAGAGGAGCAAAGAATGAATTACTCCTTATGAGTATATGATGGGCGCCATATAAATAAAATAAAATGTAGACTATTATTATTATTATTATTATTACTTGCTAAGCTATAACCCTAATTGGAATAGCAGGATGCTTTAAGCCCAGGGATGCTTCAATGCATAGCCACTACAGAATCCTTTACCACAGAGGTCTATCATTTCATAATAGTGGACGAAAACAAATAGCTATTTCTCCGATTCTCACTTTGGGGATAACATGTAATGTTTTATACATAAATGACAGATCACCATTTTAATGATATCATCACACGAGTCATGAAAAACAACAGTTTTTGGCTTCCGTGGGCAAACTTAAAATATTACATAGAAGATCATTATTATATTTACTATCTATAGTGCCACTTAGTAACTCAGTTTACAAAGAGGAACTTTTTAATTTGGATGGCTTCGGTAACATTATGCTTTAATCCATATGAAATTAAAAGGAATTTGAAAATAGGAAAAGAGGTTAGTTTCATTCTAACAAGCTGTAATTTTTCATCTCAAATAAACCTAACAAGCAAATGACGCTTTATTAGTCCATGAATTACTATCAAAAAAAAAAAGTCAACTATTCATTGCATGAGTCAAACTCTTCCTCAGCAGGCTGTACACTACACACTAATCTGGCTAGTATCCCCATGTGTATCTACAGTTTAGGTTACCATAATGTTCTAATGATTGAGACATGCTCATCAGAGGCAAAAGAAGACAGGGCTAATGGAAGAAAACAAATGAAGGTATGGCAAAGGAATATATCAAGAATTAGCAGAACCCTAACAAAAAGTGAAGTATTCCGCACAGCCCATCGACCATCAACCCTGCAAAAGAATCGACGGGAAACAAGTGGTTGTTTACCTTACTTAAAGGGCCCATATACGTTCAAAAAAAGCGTCAAAAGTTTGCATCAAAATTTTGATATCAAAATTTTGATGCAAAATTTGAGTGTGTGTAGGACGTTTTGATGTCAAAAAAAGATTTGAAACTAAATTTTGTCATCAAAACCTCCTACACACAATCAAATTTTGCATCAAAATTTTGACGCTTTTTTTGAACGTGTATGTACACCTTTTCGTAAAGTCAGCAGTGGGAATGCTGACACAAGTATACAGGTTCGTAAAGAGCTCCTGCTTCGGGTTGCTTACTCAAGGAATTTTTAACTGGGTAAAAATTTTGCATTAAAATTAACCTGCTCTTTCTCTTTATGTCTAATAAAGAACAAGGAAACTGTGGGTAATTCATGCTAGGCCTTATACTGACCTCATAGACAAACACTAACCAGACTCATTTAATTGTCAGGAATGTCTCCATAACTTCATTGAGTCTTCAATGAAGTTATGTTCTTTATGTCTAATAAAGAACAAGGAAACTGTGGGTGATTCATGCTAGGCCTTATACTGACCTCATAGGCAAACACTAACCAGACTCATTTAATTGTCAGGAATGTCTCCATAACTTCATTGAGTCTTCAATGAAGTTATGTTCTTTATGTCTAATAAAGAACAAGGAAACTGTGGGTGATTCATGCTAGGCCTTATACTGACCTCATAGGCAAACACTAACCAGACTCATTTAATTGTCAGGAATGTCTCCATAACTTCATTGAGTCTTCAATGAAGTTATGTTCTTTATGTCTAATAAAGAACAAGGAAACTGTGGGTAATTCATGCTAGGCCTTATACTGACCTCATAGGCAAACACTAACCAGACTCATTTAATTGTCAGGAATGTCTCCATAACTTCATTGAGTCTTCAATGAAGTTATGTTCTTTATGTCTAATAAAGAACAAGGAAACTGTAGGTGATTCATGCTAGGCCTTATACTGACCTCATAGGCAAACACTAACCAGACTCATTTAATTGTCAGGAATGTCTCCATAACTTCATTGAGTCTTCAATGAAGTTATGTTCTTTATGTCTAATAAAGAACAAGGAAACTGTGGGTAATTCATGCTAGGCCTTATACTGACCTCATAGACAAACACTAACCAGACTCATTTAATTGTCAGGAATGTCTCCATAACTTCATTGAGTCTTCAATGAAGTTATGTTCTTTATGTCTAATAAAGAACAAGGAAACTGTGGGTGATTCATGCTAGGCCTTATACTGACCTCATAGGCAAACACTAACCAGACTCATTTAATTGTCAGGAATGTCTCCATAACTTCATTGAGTCTTCAATGAAGTTATGTTCTTTATGTCTAATAAAGAACAAGGAAACTGTGGGTGATTCATGCTAGGCCTTATACTGACCTCATAGGCAAACACTAACCAGACTCATTTAATTGTCAGGAATGTCTCCATAACTTCATTGAGTCTTCAATGAAGTTATGTTCTTTATGTCTAATAAAGAACAAGGAAACTGTGGGTAATTCATGCTAGGCCTTATACTGACCTCATAGACAAACACTAACCAGACTCATTTAATTGTCAGGAATGTCTCCATAACTTCATTGAGTCTTCAATGAAGTTATGTTCTTTATGTCTAATAAAGAACAAGGAAACTGTGGGTGATTCATGCTAGGCCTTATACTGACCTCATAGGCAAACACTAACCAGACTCATTTAATTGTCAGGAATGTCTCCATAACTTCATTGAGTCTTCAATGAAGTTATGTTCTTTATGTCTAATAAAGAACAAGGAAACTGTGGGTAATTCATGCTAGGCCTTATACTGACCTCATAGACAAACACTAACCAGACTCATTTAATTGTCAGGAATGTCTCCATAACTTCATTGAGTCTTCAATGAAGTTATGTTCTTTATGTCTAATAAAGAACAAGGAAACTGTGGGTGATTCATGCTAGGCCTTATACTGACCTCATAGGCAAACACTAACCAGACTCATTCAATTGTCAGGAATGTCTCCATAACTTCATTGAGTCTTCAATGAAGTTATGTTCTTTATGTCTATTAAAGAACAAGGAAACTGTGGGTGATTCATGCTAGGCCTTATACTGACCTCATAGGCAAACACTAACCAGACTCATTCAATTGTCAGGAATGTCTCCATAACTTCATTGAGTCTTCAATGAAGTTATGTTCTTTATGTCTATTAAAGAACAAGGAAACTGTGGGTGATTCATGCTAGGCCTTATACTGACCTCATAGGCAAACACTAACCAGACTCATTCAATTGTCAGGAATGTCTCCATAACTTCATTGAGTCTTCAATGAAGTTATGTTCTTTATGTCTATTAAAGAACAAGGAAACTGTGGGTAATTCATGCTAGGCCTTATACTGACCTCATAGACAAACACTAACCAGACTCATTTAATTGTCAGGAATGTCTCCATAACTTCATTGAGTCTTCAATGAAGTTATGTTCTTTATGTCTATTAAAGAACAAGGAAACTGTGGGTAATTCATGCTAGGCCTTATACTGACCTCATAGACAAACACTAACCAGACTCATTTAATTGTCAGGAATGTCTCCATAACTTCATTGAGTCTTCAATGAAGTTATGTTCTTTATGTCTATTAAAGAACAAGGAAACTGTGGGTAATTCATGCTAGGCCTTATACTGACCTCATAGACAAACACTAACCAGACTCATTTAATTGTCAGGAATGTCTCCATAACTTCATTGTCTTCAATGAAGTTATGTTCTTTATGTCTAATAAAGAACAAGGAAACTGTGGGTAATTCATGCTAGGCCTTATACTGACCTCATAGACAAACACTAACCAGACTCATTTATTTGTCAGGAATGTCTCCATAACTTCATTGAGTCTTCAATGAAGTTATGTTCTTTATGTCTAATAAAGAACAAGGAAACTGTGGGTAATTCATGCTAGGCCTTATACTGACCTCATAGACAAACACTAACCAGACTCATTTAATTGTCAGGAATGTCTCCATAACTTCATTGAGTCTTCAATGAAGTTATGTTCTTTATGTCTAATAAAGAACAAGGAAACTGTGGGTAATTCATGCTAGGCCTTATACTGACCTCATAGACAAACACTAACCAGACTCATTTAATTGTCAGGAATGTCTCCATAACTTCATTGAGTCTTCAATGAAGTTATGTTCTTTATGTCTATTAAAGAACAAGGAAACTGTGGGTAATTCATGCTAGGCCTTATACTGACCTCATAGACAAACACTAACCAGACTCATTTAATTGTCAGGAATGTCTCCATAACTTCATTGTCTTCAATGAAGTTATGTTCTTTATGTCTAATAAAGAACAAGGAAACTGTGGGTAATTCATGCTAGGCCTTATACTGACCTCATAGACAAACACTAACCAGACTCATTTATTTGTCAGGAATGTCTCCATAACTTCATTGAGTCTTCAATGAAGTTATGTTCTTTATGTCTAATAAAGAACAAGGAAACTGTGGGTAATTCATGCTAGGCCTTATACTGACCTCATAGACAAACACTAACCAGACTCATTTAATTGTCAGGAATGTCTCCATAACTTCATTGTCTTTGGAATCAAAGATGATACCAAGACTACAGAATAATGAGAAAAGCTTCAATGATCAGTGAAAAATTACTACTTGCATAATGCCATTGGCTAAACAGACGCAATTCCCGTTACCTAGGAATAACAGAAACGGAATATATAGACCAAGGAGAAGAAAAGTCATTGGACAACGGAAATATACTCTTTAAATTAAAAAGTTGAGTTAGGGGCGAAGGTACTTTACTCGGAGATCCATGTTACTAATTAGATTGTCTTGTTTCCACATCAACCTGGTTTCCAGAACTTTCAAAGCAGCAGGATATAGATGTGTGCATCAAGACAACAGAAGTCGTTTGATTTAAAAAAAAAAAAAAAAAAAAAAAAAAAAAAAAAAAAAAAAAAAAATTATTTGTTTGATTTACGACCTCGCACAACCATGATACATTTTCTTAGACTGCATTACTACTTTTCTTTTAACTTGTATAACAACATATTTCCCTCATTTTGTTTTACTTCAAATTCGTATAAATAACAAAAGATTCCTATCAGTCCCTTTAAATCTTTATATTCATTAATAAATTCAACTATTCTTATTACCCCTTTCACCTAGCTTAGGATTAGACATCACTGGATGAAAAAAAAAAAAAAAAAAAAAAAAAAAAAACGAATAAAGCAGTAACCTTAAGTTTATTCATTTTTGGTCTAAAACAAATGACTCTCATATTCACGGATATCAATACAATAATGAATAAGAGAAGAGTTTTTCATGCAGAAAAAATATAGATATCTAAGATATGATACTAAACATGAAAGACGAAATGACAAAGCTTGAACATGTTAACATGAATAATTAGGAGATTTATAACAATCTTAACAAAATAACAGAAGACGATTTCATAATATAAGAAAAAGTCAATAGAAATGAGTTGGTTAGAAAGATTGATGCTGAAAAATTCCAATCTTCAAAAATGATTGTCATCAAAACCAATTATCCAATTACAGAAAGGGACTTCCTTTTTGTAAGAAAAAACGTAGACATTGGTTAGCTATCATTTTGTTGTTAAGAAAAGAGAAATAAATATAAAAAAAGACGAAGTGGAGTGTGTTTGATGATTTATTTCCATCATCTCTCTGAGGTGAAGGTCACCGTGCAGTTAAAGAATCTAAAACATGAAGCAAGACCAGTATCATTTTTTGTCTATTGGAGCATTTTCATCAAAACTCTTTTTACTTTTTATTTCAATGGTACCATGACGTAGTCACCGGAACTCGAAAGGTTTATTGGTTTTCTGTTGACATTCAAAGGCGAAAATAACAGAGACGACAAAAACTGATTCAAGCTCACAAAGTTAGTCCTATTTACTTTTTCCTTTTTCATATTTTTCGATTCTGACGGTTTTTTAAATATATTTCAAAGACAGCCTACAGATCTCATGCAAAAACAAATGCGGCAAAAGCTGGTATACGATACAAATTTTGAGAGCAATAGGTATTTTGATCTTCAAATGCTATACAAAATCATTTTTCGAAGCAATGCCATACAGTCCTTATTATCTTCAACCTAACCTGTCCATGTAAAAATAAATAAATAAACAGAAATCCTGCAGTATAAAGATCATTTATTTCCCACTGTGTATGTAAATAGCATGGTGTATAAGAGAATTGGGGCTTCAGTCATGTATGCAGAGGGACAATTTTATATTTTTAAGGCCTATTTAAACAATGATATGCCTATCATTGGAGTTTTTGAAGACAGCTGACAAAAAATATATATTGGTAATTATAAGTGACTTACAGGTGGAAGGGGTCACTATGGGTTTCTGGCTGGGGGAAAAGTTTTTGGGTTTGGTGTTTTTGAAGTTGTTGTTGTTGTTGTTGGAGTATTATAGCCAACTCTTGTTGTTGGCACGGGCCTTTCCCTTGGTCGGCCCGTAGGTTTTTGAAGTCAAGGGACTATGTTCTTCCAGTAGACCAAGTTTCATCTATTCCTCTCTTCTCACGAATAAACATGTATTTTGGACACCCTAAAAACCTGTCTAGGGCAACGTACAGAATAAAACTTCTAGCATGGTCGTTTCTGAAGCCTAGTCCATACCACAGACCTATTGAAATTGGCTTCATCCATTCTCAAAATACATGTTTAAAGTCCTCGGGCCTAAAAGTATAGGATACAACCAGCCAGAAGTCCATTTCTCTAAAACATACACAAAGTCCTATCAGTTCAGATACTCAAACCATTTTCCTCCATTCGCATGATTCAAGTGTCCGTAGCTAAGGGTCTAATTACCAAACATTAATATGCCAGTCATTCTTTAGGATATTTTGGTGAATTTTGTTTCATTATAGGCCAAATCCTATCCAATCTATGAGAGTATGTTTTTTTTTTTTTTTTTTGGGGGGGGGGTTGGAAATATTAACCAAAATAAGATATTAAGAGTTAATATAATTCAAAGTGACTTTTTTACTTCAGTGACATTGTTTACATAAATGTTTCTGTGTCATTTTTCAAGATGAAAAGTATCGTCAAAAAGAGGAAGAAAAAATAAAGTCCTTGACGATGGTAACTTTAAAATCTAAATCGAAAGTATTTTTAAGTCGCAAACTGTGATTGTTTTATTCTTAGATTTGTTCGGTATCCTTTTTCAAGCTTTTTTTTTCTTTTTTTTTTCCCCAAAACATGTTGGCTATCTAAAAAAAAAAAAAAAAAAAAAAAACTGTTCTCTGAATATACTGTTTATGTGAACGAATGAATGGTAATGGAGCCAATGTATGTGCATCTGTAGTACGGTAATTTCGTTACGTAATGTTTTAATGTGTATATTTATTTTCAAACGATATTATAATAAATAATGGAAAATATAAAAATATTGATATCCTATAACACCTGACATGCAATAAAAAAAAAAAAAGCAGAAACATGCAGTTACTTCATTGATGAGGGGCTCCTGCAAGACTGTAGAACCTATAATCTTTACCATCAGAGTGCCATCAATTATTCTTTTTCTCTTGATTTTTGTATAGTTATCCATTGTCCTTTTTCATTCCACCCATCAAGGGGAGGGGCGGCCGTTAATTGAGCAACTTAGTTCGAAGTGGTGCAGGGAAGCACCTGACCCCATCATGATCATCCAAAAGCTCAGCTGTTGATTATCAGGGGTAGAAATATCAATAGCTCCATTGTGCATTGCATGTTATTTGCAATCAGATCTCATAGCCACTTTGCACCATCCTTTCCAAAAATTTATGTGTCAGGTATTCAATGTTGTGGAGCTTATTTTCATCTATATAGATGTCACAGGAATACTTTATCTATTCTAAAAGATTTTCTTTCTGGCAGCACATTAACTCTCATTTCTTCAGTATCAGTAACGTAGACTAGTCTTAAGGAGGTATTTATGATGGTAATCCTTCACAACAACAATATTGGAAGCTTTAAGGAACTACGATGCAAGGGCTGAATGCTTGATTGATTGATTTTTTTTTTTTTTTTTTGGGTGGGGAATACGTCCTACAAATATTTGAAGTCTTTCCTCTATATTGTGGAGCCTATGTAGTAAATATGATTTTTCTTCTCTCTTGGTTGATGATGTTACGAATGTTCTAAAGGAATTTTTCAAAGTTTGCAATAGCTTTGTCAGTAATACAAAAAAAAAGAGTGCTTATATGCCATCTACGAATGTTCAGAAACTAAATATGAGATATCAGTTCACATGAAATACTTGCAGTCATTCAATATAAGTTATGAAAGGACTATAACAATAGTTTAATTTTATCCACTCCAGTTTTCGGCAAAATATACATTTCTTTTGGCTACCTAGGATCCAATTTCACATTCCTTTTAATGTACTTTAAGAGTAGCTAATTATCTTTGAAGGCCTTCCATGTGCCCATGTTTCATGAAATAAAAACATGTAACTTTCACCTTTCTTTGAGTCACGGATGTACATGCAACATAGAGAGTGTTTTTTATTTTATTATAGAAGGCCTTGCCCATGTATAGCCTAGCCTAGGGCATGGTAAGACCTTTTCCAAATCCGCAAAGAACACAATGCTATCAAGTTCTGTCACTACAGACAACATGCACATATAATTAAATGCATCCAAGTTCCTGTTTCACGAGTGCAACATCAACGTTAGCATTTTCTATACATTGCATATCAGCCTTTAACTTGACCCATACATTACATAAATTATTGCTTGCATGTTTCCTTCATATGCTGTAGCGTGTTGTAAAGATTTTATAGTAGTTTTCAAACGTCACCCTTGGAATTTCAGGATGGGATTCCTTTATTCTTTCCAAATATATAAGGTGCTACGTGATTACAGTATTCCCTATTTTCTGATTTCGCTCTACAATAATGAGTCCACCACATTAGTAATCGTTGCTTATACTGTAGTCAAGACAGATACTACAACTTTGTATGGCAGCTGCTTTACTTTAAGGTTGATTCCTCTTCTATCTGCAATAGGAGTGCCCTTGTCAGTCTCTTTGTCTTTGAATATATACTAAGAATGAACTGAAAAGCTTTTCTACATACGTGAATTTTTCCAGTACTTCCTTCAACTTTTTACCTTGCAGTAAACGCCTTCCGTTTTGCTGTTGCAGTGGTTGGCTGTTTTTCAATGAAACCTAAGGGAAATACAGTCTGGAGATTATAGTCCACCATGGCCCAATACTCTGAAAAAATTGTTTGCCACCAATCTCTTCCAATAACAACACCCATCACTGCATTGGGAGCTTATTTGATTTTTCAACACTACCCCAAAGCTGCATTGTTTCCGCACTACTGAATTCATCCAGCTGAATAATTTCATTGCCCCTGTTCTTCCTCAATCAGGGACGAAAAGAGGCACTTCGGGTACACATAACAGAGCTGCATCATCAGTCACGACCCCCCTTCCCCACACTCTTAGCCCCCTTCGCACTAACATTGCTGGCACTCCAAGTATCACAATCTCGTTCCTATATTTTATATCATCCCAACAGTTCAACCCTCCACCACATTACTAACAGTAATGTTGTTTGTCATAACCGTGATAATCAAACTCTCATCCTCCATTGAATAATAATTTTCACCCACTTAAATACAACCTTAGGTGCAACACTTTCCTCCAAAAGAAATCATTTACTACCATTCTATCATCATTCATACGGCCTATGATTTATATTCTTACACAAAATTAAAGCACTAGAATAAGCATCATTCTTTTTACCAGTATTCGCCATGACTAAATACGAATCAGAATCATCATCATTCCATAAAATGTTACACATATGTTTCTGAGGTAGCAATCCTTGAGAGAGTATTTTTGGGTCAAAATTAGGTATGCCTATGTAAACCATATACAACGAAAGGAATTTTCTTTGATATCATTGAGGAGACTAAATATTTCTTTAGGAAAATACTCTTGATTTTCCTGAAGGTGCGTCCACACGGTCGAACAGTGCCCGTCGAACACAATTGTTACCAGTTAACATTGTGAAAGAAGATTTTCCTGAAGGTGCGTCCACACGATCGAACAGTGCCCGTCGAACACAATTGTTACCAGTTAACATTATGAAAGAAGCGTTAATGACACCAATAACGAGCACCAAGTGGTTTGTCGGACAGTGCCTGTGTTCGCAGAGTCCGAGCTTCAGACACTCTCCGGAGGCGGAGTGGCACTATGGACGGAGGTCTACTTGTTCACCGGATTAACTGTAACTTCAGAAGATTAGGTATCACCTTTCCTGTAAACATGACTAGCTGTAATCCAGTTACTGAGGAAAGCTGACTTTCAGATAGAAGAAGGGTTCAGTTGCTAATTAAACAGTACTGGCAGGTCCCATGCTTATAAAACATCAACGAAAATGTTTACAGAGACAGAAATAAACGTGTAGCAGCAATGAATAAAATAACGTCAGAACTTCCGAGAAGTGGAATGTCTGTAACTGGTTTACAAGTCGAAAGAAATATGGAATCCATAATGGGTCATTACAAGGAAGAGCTTCGCAAATTAGAGAGTAAAAGAAATGTCGGAGGTTGGTACAGAAGACATTTGCACCTACCAAATTATGGCGTTTCGATATACGAGTATAGCATAACAGATTCTGTTTCAATTATGGACACCGAAGTCTCTCATTTGCTCGAGGAAGTGTTTGATCGTGGGGAAAATACATAATTCTCTCTCTCTCTCTCTCTCTCTCTCTCTCTCTCTCTCTCTCTCTCTCTCTCTCTCTCTATATATATATATATATATATATATATATATATATATATACAGGGGAAACAAATTTGGAACATTCATTTTTATCACTGAAACAATTTGGATTTAGATAGCAACACATAATCCAAATTATGACCAATCTCAAACATTAGTTATTTCTTGGAATAATATAGGCTATACATTGCACGTTAATAACAATAACATCTTCAGTTCACTGATAGGTTATTTTAAATCGGGCATATGTGATTCTGTAATGCCTCCACACGTGCTTCTAGAAAAATGCTTTCTCTCCTACATGTGCTCTGATTAGTTATAAAAGGTTTCAAGTTCTCCGATAAAATGTATAAAGCGTTTGGGTCCATCAGTATATAGTTTTTAAAGTCTGGTTCATAATCAATTTCAGTGTCCTATAAAATGGATGAAAGGCTTCTCTTTTCACTCCGTCTTTGCAACTAGTCATTCCATGTAACATTCCATTGTTCTCAAAAGATGAGGAATAATCATGGTGCATAATTTAATTTATTGGATTGTTCTTTTATTTACTGGTGTGCCATACTTGACGCTGATAACTACTACTTGATTGAGTACAGATTATAACAAAGACATAGGTAACAGAGATGGCAGCGGACATCAGCTTCGGACAAGGCTTCCAGTCTTTGTCTGGTAAAAGGAGTAGAAATCCTGGTAGTCAACTTCATCTGGTACCACTGCTTGTTACCATATCAACTTCCCTCATTTCCTCATTTCAACGCTCATGACGTCATTCTCTTTCAATTTAGATATGGTAAGTGTTTCTCCGACAGACACTGTTCGACCATGTGGACACACCTTTACACATGGGATGTATTTCAGAGGCTTATATAGTAAATGTCAATATTGGTAATTGTTCAGACATTCTTTACAAAATAATGTATAAGTATAAGCTTTTGTATCTATGTTAACTAATCAAATATAATTTCTGCATAATGCATATATCTTTGTATCAATATCACCAATTAACCAATAATTACCACTAAAAGTAATTTAAAATTGCATATTATTAGGATAATTGAGTCTATTAGATTCACAATTTGTTGCTAACAGATTTTAAGCTTCAGCTATCAAATTCTTCTCTAATATTTGATCATTTTTTATCAGTAAAAGGATTGCTGAATCAGATGAGGAAAGATGTCTCATCAAATCTTCATTCGTTTATTTTTTCTTGATGATTTTTTTTTTGGAAATTATTCTCGATTATTTTTGGAGTTCCTTGTTCCTTTCTTCTTAAGCATCTTCTAATCGCATTCCAATGGGTAGATTGAAATGGCGTATGTCAGATGCTCCATGAACATGAAGACGATATACACCTTTGAGGCATATAATACCATGAACATTTATTACCATAAAGCCTTGCCGTTTCCAGATAGAAACCTTCAAACAGGTCAGGATTAATATCAAGTTCTGGAGAAATTGTGCGCAAATGGACACAAATCTTGATAATGTTTGAGTCTATACCAAGAACTTCAGAGATCATTTCATAGCCCCGAAAACATCTGTGGGCAGTATTGTCCTCCTCATTAGTCGTACCATATCTATAAAGCTTGGATATATCAATAGTTAATCTAGTTTTGTCTCTGAACAAGCTGCTGTATGATTTTCTTTCGATTTTGGACAGCTTCTTATTCCTTGGCTCTTACTTGCCACTTTACTATAAGAATCTTGTAAAATATGTGCAAACAGCAATCCATGCAGCTAATCCAGGCATGGAGAATTGAAAGCCTATGCTGTTGAATTTTTTACGTTAATAGACGACTGAAAATCTAATCTATGTTATTCATGTGCTTAGGTGTTGCATCACAAAGACTGCAGCCTCGACTTGAGGAAGTGACTTGTGATAAAGCTTTGGCATATTTACCATTAATCATTGTAAGATTTACGTCGTGAGATTGTAGGGTGTAAAGTTTTCCTACTTGAATCATTATAAAGTAATACCATATGTGAGTACAAATCGTTCCCCGGCCAAGCTTTTAAGTCAATTTGCCTTATAAAACAACTAAGAAAATATTAATCTGTTCCGGTCCGCTAAATCTACCCAAAACGATGATAATACCAATGGAAATTTTTTTTTTTTAGTTTGTACACTGTACTGTATAGACATAATGTACACACACCTACACACGCACATAAAAAATGGATATAATAAATGATTTCTGTAATATGATATAAAATGTGGTTTTATTATGAGTTCTTATCTTTGAGACAGACTATAGCGACTAACGACAGTTTCTGTAGAGAAGGCTGGGAGGAATGGAGGAAGGGAGGGAGAGAGTTAGACGGTATCCTAGTGATACTTTACTGAACTTAGCTTACTGTTTTTTACAACATTTTATTCATTTTGAACTTTTTTTATTTATATTCTTTTACTATTTTTCATTTGCCTTAGCTTTTTTATCCCCAATTTCACTTTCACTTCCCGCAGACCTTTTAAACAAAAAGCTATCTAAGGAGCTTTGTTTCAACATTCCTTTCAAAATGTTGCAGAACAGAGACAGACAAATATCATTACAAAGAGCTGAAGCATGACCAGTGAACAATGTATCAGGGTCTTTCTTTTTAATGAAATCAGGAACATCCTGCCACTTAGCAAACACTTCCTTAATCTACCTACTGATCTCTCGCAGACCCTCCGAATATTGCATTGTCTGAAGCACGATCAACGCTTGTCATGAGCTCTTACTGATGCTCCTCGGCAAGGTTGTTGACATCTGCCTCATCTACCTCCAGTCCCAAGGACTTTCCTAGAGGCACAATCTCTTCCAACACAGCGGGGTTAGGCTGTGCATCGAATCCTTCAAAATCCTTCTCAGCTACAGAATCAGGTCACAATTTCTTTTATGGTGAATTTAAGGTTCTTTGCGTTACACCCTGCCTTACACCGTCAATAATTTTCCAATAATTAACAATATTGAAATAGTTCTTCCAATATTCACGAAGTATGAGGTTGGTATTAACTGTGACGTCAAAGCATTATTTGTACAAATAATGCACCTTCTTGAAATTTAGAAAGGACCTGTTGGTCCATGGACTGAACGAGTAGAGTAGTGTAGAGGTGGAGATAGGGAACCTTAATGAAACAATATTTTTCAACAATGTTGTCTCCAAAACTTGGAGGGTGGCTAGGGACATTATCTACGACGAGAAGACATTTCAATGGCAGTTTTGTTCCAGCAAATATTTCTTGAATGTAAGACCAAAGGCCAGATTTGCCCATTTATGAAAAAAATACCTTGTAACCCATGCCTGTGCATTAATTTGCCCCATAACTTGAAATTCTTCTTTAAAGATGTTATGGCTCTTGAAAGCTCTAATTTCTTGGAGTGATACACCAACAATGACTTGATCTTGCTGGTATTAGCTCATAAGGCTAGAGTCACTCTATCCTTCATGTGTTTATGCTCAGGTAGTTTCTTCTCTCCAGCCATGATGAATGTCCTCTGTGGCATCTTTTTCCAAAAAAAGGCCTGTTTCATCATAGTTGAAGACGTATTGAGAGTTGTAACCTTCCGCAGCAATAACTTTAGTGAAACGTTCAACGTACTCCTCCGTGGCTTTCACATCTGAGCTTGCAGCTTTCCATTGGTTCACAATTCAGCGGATCCCAGATCGTTTTTGAAATTATCCAGCCATTTACAGCTAGCTTTAAATGTCACCCCCGGTGTTGATGTCTCTCCACCTGAGCTGCTTCCCTTTGTTTTAAATCTTCTTAGATTACGCTGGCCTTCTCTCAGTAAAGCACGATGACCACACTGCAAAAACTTTAAGTTTTACAATGACAGAATTTTACTTCCTCATCTAGTAATTAATAGTTTCGTCAAAGAAGGGCCTCTTCTATTTTGTATTATTATAATGCTATCTCTTGCCAGCTGCTCTTCCTTAACCCACAGCAATAGAAGCCTCTCCATCTCGTCATTTATATTTGTCCGTCACTTAGACAAGATAGTAATGTCTCTGGAAGCCATTGTGCCTTGATAGCATCCTTCCGTTTGATTATTGTACATATCGTTGATGTACTCCGCTCGTAATGGCATACCAACTCGCTTACACGGACACCTCGCTCATATTTCTTGACAACTTCATGTTTCATTGCCATCATCATCACGTATTTTTTCTTATTACAGGCAACCTTACCACTAGTTTTCTCAGGACCCATTTCCTATTACAAAGAATGTTCACAAATACAGTGAAAATCACGAAAATAGCGCAAAAGCAACACAGAAGATGCTCGAAAGATGTGTATGGAAGTCGACGATCGCGAGAATTGAACAGGCGATGTAGGATTTAATAATTATTTATTTACTAAAGATAAATGAACAAGAGTACAATAAACAAATGCTACATTTTAACTTGCCATACTTATACATCAAGAGCAATGGTATTAAAATATTTGAAGCAACTCACTTCCCTGCTATGGCAATCTGTCCATCAATATAAAGAAGGCAGCACAGAAACTTTTTTTCTAACTTCAAAGAAAGTCATGACCCACCCAAATCCTATCCCTGTCTGAGACAAGTTGGGTCTGAATAGACCCTTCCACTCAATATTTTGCAGTTTTACATAAAATTCCTTATCAGCTGTTTTAAGTGCATTATGTAATCACCAAAGCATAGAGGATTACTATATGTTTCTATTTTGAGTAGTCTTTGTCTTTGAAATGGACACGCTTCACGATACCACTAAATAAATAAAAAAAAAAAAAAAAAAAAAAAATCTTCAAAATCTAATGGTTTCGTCCTTGAGTCATACCTTATATTTCAGTAGTTTTTGTATAATGTTGTTCACAAAAG
>NC_090725.1:76851450-76853950 GCF_036898095.1 Palaemon carinicauda
TAGTTTAGCTTTTCGATCTCGTGAAATTAAAGCTCTGTTGATGGACCTTGATGCTTATGGATGTGTAAACCCAAATGGTATTTTTCCTTTGTTTTTATAAAGACTGCAGATTTCTTAGCGTCAAAGTTATCTGTTATTTTGCGTAAGTTAGCAAGGAGAGGAGCTTTTAGCACTAGTTGGAGAATTGGTAATGTTACTCCTCTATGTAAATGTGTTTGTGGTAGCTCAAGTCCAACTGATTACCGCCCAATTTCCTTAACTCCCATATTATCTAAAGTTTTTGAATGGCTTCTGGCCAAACGTCTTAATAGGTTTGCTGAAGGTAATCATCTAATCCCTGTACAGAAATCCCTTGATATTGTTCAGGGAGTTCGTATGATTGACCTTGATTTTAGTGCTGCCTTTAACCGTTTTAATCATGAGGCCCTTGTTTTCAAACTCAAACATTTAGGAGTAGATGGGTCGTTTCTTCGCATTATTATTGATTTTCTAAGTAATAGATCTCAAAGAGCTGTTGTTAATGGGCACCAAAGTGATTATAGGTATGTGATATCCAGTGTTCCACAGGGTAGTGTTCTTGGCCCATTACTTTTCATATTATATACACATGACATGTGGTTTTGCCTAGAAAACAAGGTTGTAGTATATGCAGACGATGCTACTCTCTTTGCATCAATTCCATACCCTGAATGTAGATCTGAGGTTGGTGAATCCCTTAATTGAGATTTAGCTAAAATTAGTGCATAGTGCAAATTATGGGGTATGAAATTGAATCCTAACAAAACTCAAAGTATGATTGTAAGTAGGTCAAGGACGGTGGCTCCTCAACATCCGGATCTTAGTACTGATAATGTTTCTTTAAATTTGTATGACCCTTTTAAAATTTTAGGTGTGATTATCGACAGCAAATTTACTTTTGAGAAACACATTAGGTCTGTGTCTTCTTCAATTGCACAAAAAATTGGCTTATTGAGAAAGTCTTACAAGATTATCGGTGATCAATCTATTCTGAAGAAGTGTTTTAATTCTTTCATTCTACCTTGTTTTGAGTATTGTTCTCCTGTCTGGTCTTCAGCTGCTGATTCTCATCTTAATTTGTTGGACAGAAACTTACGGTCTATTAAATTTCTTATTCCTGATCTAGATATTGATCTTTGGCACCGTCGTTCAATTAGTTCATTGTGCATGTTGCATAGGATTTTTCATAACTATGACCATCCCTAACAATCAGATCTCCGTGGACAATTCTATCCTGTTCGTAATACTAGGCAGGCAGTTAATTCTAACAGCCAGGCCTTCTCCATCATGACGCTTAATACTACACAGTATTCTAGAAGTCTTATTCCAGCTGTGACCAAGTTGTGGAATGATCTTCCTATTCGGGTAGTTGAATCAGTAGAACTTCAAAAGTTCATAGTAGCAGCAAATGTTTTTATGTTGACCAGGCTGATATAAACCTTTTTATAGTTTATATATGACATATGTTTTGGCGTTATTACTGTGTTTAGAATGATTTATTGTTAATTTGTTCTCATCATTTATTAATTTCCTAATTTCCTTTCCTCACCGGGCTACTTTTCCCTATAGGAGCCCTTGGACTTATAGCATCTTGCTTTTCCAACTAGGGTTGTAGTTTGGCTTGTAGTAATATATATATATATATATATATATATATATATATATATATATATATATATATATATATATATATATGCGAGCTCATGATATACACAAACCATAAATCCTGTCCAGTTTCAGCTATGTTCAACATATATTCGATATGAAGATGCACTAGTTGATAACAGTCACGATGAACTCGTTTAAACACTATACGTGAATGTAGCTTCAACTTGAAGGAGAATCTAGTCTTTTGAATATTTCATAAATAAAGATAATACCATCATTCAAAATCACGACTTAACCATATTTATATTTCAGACTTTTCTCGAACATTCGCCGCTCTAATTTACTGTTTTGTTGTTTATTCCCTGTTGATTTCAGAAATGTAGTGAGAGAATTTTCTCGCATTCTTTCCTCAATACCACTTTCTTCCCACCTATCTTATTATTTCCTGTTTCCTCGCTCTTTTTGTGCATTTCCTGTTCCCTCCTTATATTTGTTGTTTCCTGGGTTCTTTTTTTTTTAATTCCCAGTTTCATCACCCTTTTTACAACTTTAGTTTTCTCGGCAAATATTTGCCAATTTCCTATGATTTCCCATTTTGCCCATTTCCCCCGTATATTGCTCTCTCTCTCTCTCTCTCTCTCTCTCTCTCTCTCTCTCTCTCTCTCTCTCTCTCTCTCTCTCTCTCTCTCTCTCTCTTTTATTCCTTATTTTCTCATCTATTTTGCCGATTTTCTATTTCCTTTCATTTTTTCTTGATTACACATTTCTTCACATTTATTATGCCAATTCCCACATCCTTCCCTCTGTTGCCTATTTTTTGTTCAAATTTTCCCCTTACATATTTCCTGTTTCTGTCCACCTCTTTGCTCAGTAT
>NC_090725.1:76858950-76861450 GCF_036898095.1 Palaemon carinicauda
CATAACCATTATCAGAATCAGAATCAGAATCATCTCCTAAATCATCATCATCATCATCATCATCATCATCTCCTCCTATTGACGCGAAGAGCCTCAGCTGAATTTCACCAGTCGTCTCTATCGTGAGCTTTTAAATCAATACTTCTCAATTCATCATCTCTCACTTCACGCTTCTTAGTTCTTAATCATGTAGGCCTGGGTCTTCCACCTTTTCTAGTGCCTTGTCGAGTTCAGATGAAAGTTTGGTAAACTAATCTCTCTTGGTGAGTGCGAAGACCATGTTCAAACCATCTCCATCTACCACTCACCATGATTTCATCCACGTATGGCATTTAAGTAATCTCTCTTATAGTTCCATTTCTGATCCTATCTTGTCATTTAACTCCCAATAATCTTCAAGGGCTTTGGTCTCAAATTTACAAAATTGGATTTTGTTTCATTGTTATACCATGACTCATGTCTATACAGTAACACCAATCTCACTAAACTGGTATGTAGCCTGATTTTTATATGTAATTTCAAGCGATTTGATTACCAAATTCTACTTAATCTAGCCATTCTGTGACTCGGTTTTCTCATTTTCCATTAACCTCAAAATCTAAAGATCCAGTATTAGAGATCATAGTTCGTAAATATTTAAATGATTCGACCTCATTAATCCTAACTCCCTCTAATAACATTTCATATTCCATTCCATATTCCGTTCTCATCATCTCTGTGTTTCTTCTCTTTATCTTGAGCCCAGTCCCATGTGATATTTCATGCATTATGATAAGCAAGCTTTGAAAGTCCTGTGGCGTTTTGCTAATAAAGACAGCGTCATCAGCATACTCTAGGTCTGCTAATTTCCTGTTACCAATCCAATCCAGTCCAATCCTTCTCCGCCATCCCCAACTATTTTATGCAGTACAAAATGCATGAAGAGGATAAACAACAAAGGTTATAACACATGGAGTAATCAACAGCTCACAGGAAATTCATTTGATAGGACTCCATTAATATTAACTTTGCACTTGCTATCCTCACGAACAGACTTAATCAAATTTGAATATTTAAGAGGGACTCTACAATAATACAGAACTCTCCACAAAATTGGCTAGGGCACACTATCAAAAGCCTTTTCATAGTCCACAAATGCCAACAAAAGTAGATTTTTATATCCTACTTATTGCTGTGACCAAGTTGTGGAATGATCTTCCTAATCGGGTGGTTGAATCAGTAGAACTTCAAAAGTTCAAAGTTGGAGCAAATGCTTTTTTGTTGACCAGGCGGACATAGTCTTTTTATAGTTTATTTATGACATATTTGTTTTTGATGTTGTTGATAGTTTATTATATGACATGTCTGTTTTGACGTTGTTTCTTATTTTAGAATGATTTATTGTTAATTTGTTCTCTTCATTTATTTATTTCCTTATTTCCTTTCCTCACTGGGCTATTTTTCCCTGTTGGAGCCCCTGGGCTTATAGCATCTTGCTTTTCCAACTAGGGTTGTAGCTTGGATAGTAATAATAATAACAATAATAATAATAATAATAATAATAATCATAATAATAATAATACACCATGTAATAAAAGGAAAATTTGTTTAGTACAACTTCTACAGTTTCAAATTCCTGCTTGTTGTTCTCTCAGCTTTCCATCAATCTTTCTATGTAGTCCCTTCAGAATGAGCATACTTTATATTTTCATGATAACTGACATAAGTGTTATGGCTCTGTAATTATTGCAGAGAAAAATCGAGAAAATTACAAGATTAGTAATCTGGTTTTATGGGGCTTTTCTCTAATTCAATTGCTGCCCTTCATTTCACTCATGAGTAAATAATAGGACATTCTAAATGGATACTTAAGAAAAGATTTTCCGATAATTTTTTATGAACAAAAATAAACCTGAGAATTATATCTCAAGTGATAATTGATCTAGACATTTTCCATGGACTTATATAAAGTTATACAGGAAAACAAGAGCAGAGATTGTTGAAAATGGCTCGCCAGGTTTAATATAGAATCTACTCTTTAGGTATACTTACAAAAGTGACTGCGTAAGCAGAAATAAGCAATAGTATGTCTTAAGAGAGAGAGAGAGAGAGAGAGAGAGAGAGAGAGAGAGAGAGAGAGTTTTATGACGTATAAGATGAATGGTTTCACTTAGTAAAGGCTCTATTGGTTTAATTATAAGATGGAGTCAACTTTGAAGAAGTATTAATGTGTGTCCTTTATTGCAAAAATTTTCCTCGTAGGATATAACCCACATTTGTCGATTGACAGTCAGATACATATTTCACAACCAAAGTCAACAGTAGTAGTCATGATGGGCAAAGCATCCTCTGTGAGAGAGAGAGAGAGAGAGAGAGAGAGAGAGAGAGAGAGAGAGAGAGAGAGAGAGAGATTACGGAGATTTAGGAACATCACATAAAGGAATGCGTGATTGAAGGGAGGTTTCCAATGACAAACAGATAGGAGTAATTTCTATCCTTTACACAGGGTAGAGCAGTAAAG
>NC_090725.1:76866450-76891450 GCF_036898095.1 Palaemon carinicauda
TAGCCCAGTGAGCGAAGGACAAAAGGAAAAAAAAATATTTTAAGAAGCGTAACAAAATTAAAATGAATATCTCCTATATAAACTATAAAAACTTAAATATTCCGAAATCTCTAATAGCCGCTACAGGCTCCACCTTGAATGGGTGCCAATCGTAAAAAATATTTCCCAAAAATACACTAATCAAGACACGCTAATGAAATTTTCAGGCATTATTAGCACTATAATAAGGCATATCCTCTGTAAGTTTTATCATCCTACAGGGAAAATAAAGGATTTTATGAATAAAAATGTGAAAATCGGAGCTAGCGACTTGAATGTTATTTGGTGACCAGTGAGAAACTACAGTCTTGAATTGAAATCCGGTGTGTGATTATGTTTGTTTATCCACCTGGAACAAGCACACAAAGTTTTATCAAAATCGAACTGTAAATAAGCACACAGCAAGAAAAAAACGAGCAATAACTTTAGTGAAAGCCCGGCTGGTGATGGAGGGATACCTAGAAATAAATATTCACCAAAAATTAAAATCTCGATTTATTGAAAAAATCTAACGTGTATTTGTAGATATTATGTCACTTGATAGCCTAAAACATCTAAATATTATATTACTTAAGGCATAAGAGCAGGACAAGCAAAGAAATACACCCCTCTCCTGAAAGAGAAAAAACGAGAAATTACGATTTTTGTCTGATGACAGAAATATTGGATATAAAATCATAGTCACCCCTGAGCTCATTTTCTTTGATGACTCTAATATTAGAAAACGACTTTGAACAAGTTTTAGGAGGTAAACTATAAAAATTAGACAATTACTAATGATATTTCTTATTTTTACTATGAACATAAGGGGGGCATTATAGAGGCTGGAGATGAATTCTACACATATCACGGCCTTCTGATAGGCAAAAGGAAGACTTTTAGCAAAGAAAAAAAATGGGCAAAAATCAGCCTTGTAAGGTGGAGACTATCCTTAACTGAGGCAGGGTTGGATACCTTCTGGGGTTGTTATGTGACCTAAGAATTCGACCTGTTTACAGAATAATTTGACAAATTTATTTTCATACCATTACGTCTCAATGCTTCTAAAACTTTACGAATATTACTATTATGTTTTTCGGCCGTTTTCCCTGTAATTATGATATCGTCCAAATAAACAAGAACATTATGGCCAATTAAGGGAGACATAACCGCCATCATTACTCTAGAGAAATGACTTGGAGCATTTTTAACACCGAAAGGAAGAAAATTAAACTGAAATAGTTGATCGTTAGCTATAAATGTCGTTTTACATTTCCTGATTGAGTACTTGATAGTATCCAGATCTTAAAACAACAGTTGTAAAATATTTACTATCCCGTACCTTTACAAATAATTCTTCGATCGACGGCAATGGAAATGCATCATCCTTAGTGACTGCATTCAACTTCCTATAATCAACACACAATCTTACTGAGCCATCCTTTTTCCTAACAGCTACAATTGGAGAAGCCCAGGGGGATTCACTCTCCTCGATTATCCTTTGTTCCTTTAATTTATTAATTTCCCTTTCTATCTCTCCCTGGATATGAATGGGTACCTTATAAGGCCTTGGCCTGATCGGCTCCACCTGCCCAGTTTCAATGCTAAAGGGAAATTGATCAATCCTCACGGGTGGGTCATCTCCAATTGAAATTACATCAGAATAATTATTGACAATGTCATTAACTACAGGTTGATATTCTGACGGACATAGTTTTCATGCTTGAGTACCTTCGTTTGTGCGGGCTGGAGTTGTGGCTCCCAACATCCCATTATTAACAATTTCACATAACTCTTATTCACACACAGAATTACTTCCTAACACAACATTTTTATCTGACAAATTAACTATCGTTATATCAGCTCAGTTCTCTTTTATTTCCGATAAGACCTCTAAAATCACATGGGCCCAATTGTCATGGAGTTTAACAACGACCTTGGCTCCTTCCGGAAGAGGGCGGCACGGGGTCACTGATATGCTCGTAAGTATCTGGGGAGACAACACTTCTCCTCTCTCAGGTACAGCTGTTATCTTACTTGAATGTCTCTCTGAGCCCGCACAAACACTTACTCTCTCGTGACTTTCTATTGACAAAATGTACCCTCATGCTTCTACCGTTATTATATCTTTTCCCCCAAAATGCATATTTGATTACATGAAATGAAATCTATTCCCAAGATAGCCTCGATTCCTGAAATTCCTAAGGTGGGCAAGACAAAAACAATCATGTGCAAACTTCACAGATTCCACCCTAAAGTTGACAATCATTGTATGGTTTATGCGTAGTTTATTTCTCCCTGACATGTCGAAGACGATGTATGCCGCTGAATGTAGTTAGTGGGTTTGAGGAGAATCTTTTTACAATCAGTGAAACGCTGGCTCCTGTGTCGATCAGAGCTCGAATGGATTTATCTGGCAGATTAATCCTAACTGCTAACATTCCTAGCCGGCCATTATAAAGATATGGGGCACGGGCCAAGGACCTCAGTTTCAATGCCGCTGCTCCCTAGTGGTGCGGGGGTGTGGTCGAGGGTACCGATGGAGGTCCCAGTGCCTGCTCTAACTTCATCGTCGATGGAAGCGCTGCCTCGGCTACTTCTTGTGATGTCATGCTGGTGGCATCGAACTCCCTCATCTCCCTCTTCCTCTGTTTCCTTTTCCTCGGATGTTTGTCGGGGGAAGGTGTGAGTGAGTGTGCCACAGCCCTCCCACCACTGGCGTATTTTGTAGGGGACTCTGGAGATCGATGACCATAGGCCTGACGAGTGTAACAGCTGGGGGATCCATGGATGGGCCCTCCACTCGTTGGTGACCCTCTCCCCGACGCTGCCAGCATCTGAAGACTCTACTAACCTGCTGACTGCATTGTCCCCTACCCCACTTTAGGGTTTGCCAAGTGCCTCTCATGGCTGCCAACTTCTCGGAATCGGGCCAGTTATTCCCAGTCATTTTTTCTTCTGTCAAACTGTCTAAAATGTTTTGTATCGCACTCACTACGTCTGCTAACGAGCGATTGTCATCAAACAAAAAACCACATAAATAGGGGTTTACTAATATACGAATATGTTTATGGACAATTGCTTTTTTTGATCACCTTCTGGGAGATTGCCACTCTGGGTAGCAAACGAATGGAAATCGCAAAAAATGCGAGTTGCAAAATTAAGAACGGATTCACCTTCCCGAATTTTAGGGTTTATAATCTTCTTTCATGTTCCCCTTTCTCGCATCAGGTAAGGCATACTTCTCAATTAAACGTCGTTTTATTTCAGTATAACTTCTTAAACTGTTTTGTGGCCAATATAGTACCTCCATTGTAGAAGGATCTCTCAGCAATCTAATTACTTGAATAGCTTTTTCTCTTTCCGACCACCCATATGTGGCTACTTCAAAGTCTCTCAAAAACACTTCAATCGATTGAACCCCTTCGTTAGGCCGTTAATCATCAAAAGGCCTAACACTTTCCTGGAGTTCTGGCAACTTTTGAACTACGATTAGTGTATCTTCACTCGGCTGTGCATGTGTACTTTCACTTGTGTGCATTTGGACTTCGTTTATGTACGTCGTATATGCTGAGGTTGCGCGTCGCTCCACTTCTTGTTCAACCAAGAATCTATTCATTAACTGTTCTAAATTTTCTAACTTATTTTCCAATTCTTGCGTTCTAATTTCCTGTCTATATTCTTCATTGGCAAATGCTATAAAATGCTCCTCTGTTTTCATCTCCCGCAGTAGCAGTGTCTGCTACATTAGGTCTCGCATATCTAGGCATCTTGAACTTTTATTTTACTGGCTCAAAGTACAACTTCGCTCACAGCATACACAAACAGAGGTATTTTTACACCTGACACCAATATGTCCCATGTTGGTGGATAATGAGACATCGGAGCATGTATTTTCTCATTTATTACAGAAGGTTTGTAAGTATATCGTACACAGCTACACTCTCTCAGGTGAGAGCCTTATCTACTCGAGAGCCAAAGGCAACTAAACTCTTCTCGCTATCAAAATGCAATCTTGCTACAACAACATGTCGAGTTATAGGTTTTTGTGGAATTCTCATGATCATAAAGTTCATTTAACTTCATGTACAACACATATCTACATACAAATATTACACACACACACACACATATATATATATATATATATATATATATATATATATATATATATATATATATATATATATATATATATATATATATATATATACTGTATATACATATGTAATCATATGTGCATATAAATTATAAATACATACATATGTGCATATATACATATATATATATATATATATATATATATATATATACATATATATATATATATATATATATATATATATATATATATATATACAAATATGTATATATATACATATATATACATATATATACTGTATATGTATATGTATATATATATATATATATGTATATAAGACAGAGTAGAATAAGTCATAAATCTTTTAGTATCAGTAATAAAAATAAAATGGTAAAAAATATCTGGAAAAAAATTCTGTGTAATCCCCTTTCCAAAATTTTTAAAAATAATCGGAAAAGCCAAATAAAAGAAATAAATAAATGGAATATAGGTTACGGAAGGAAAAAAATATGAGGTGACGTGAGAGTGGTCCCCAAGGATTGGGGGAGGCGATGAAAAACTTGGTACCACCGACCCCTGAGACGTAGCAACGAATACAAATATTAAAAGAAAAAAAAAATGTATATATACTTGACAGAAAGAGAAAGCGAGTAAAAATTCAGCACTTTTATAATGCCATTCCTCTCTCGATTCCATTGAATTTTACAGTTTATATCACCAATAGCAATGATCTAAGTTAGAAAACAATTTGCCAAATAAATAAGTTTTTGTTTATTTTTGTGCGAAAGGTTTTGACAGCTCAATCTCGTTTTATTACATAACGATATAAACTATAGATGCTAATATAAATAACAGTTAGCCCTTTTTCATTGATGCCTTCGCTGGTTCCTTTGATTTCACCGCAATTATTTGTACTTGGGAAATGAGAGTGCTCTCTTAATCCCATGTGTCTAAATAAGATTGGCAATCATCCACTTCAAAATGTTCTAGTTCTATGTGGATTGATTGATTTAAAGTTTTCAGGCATCCTGAGGTGTTGTGTATAAATCATTGCCGATTTCTTGTTTGTTGAAGAAACTGTTTATTTATTTATCTATTTATTTTTA
The DNA here is from genome assembly GCF_036898095.1 of Palaemon carinicauda. NCBI lineage: Eukaryota > Metazoa > Arthropoda > Malacostraca > Decapoda > Palaemonidae > Palaemon > Palaemon carinicauda. The sequence goes on from NC_090725.1 coordinate 76,871,677, forward strand.
CAAAAAGGTAAAACTGTAATAATTTCTAAAGTATGCAAGATTAAATGAATGTATGTAACACATTTAGTAAAAATAAAAAAAAATTTGCTCTTTCTATCCCATGTATCAAAATAAGATTGGCAATCACCCACTTCAAAATGTTCTAGTTCTATGTGGTGTTGTGTATAAATCAGTGCCGATTTTTTGTTTGTTGAAGAAACTGTTTATTTATTTATTTATTTATTTTTACAAAAAGGTAAAACTGTAATAATTTCTAAAGTATGCAAGATTAAATGAATGTATGTAACAAATTTAGTATAAAAAAAAAAAAATACGGCCTAAATCATATCTACAATGAATATTGTGAACACAACCAGCTTACAGAACACTAATTCATCAATCTATCGATACTGTGTGAGAACTTTATAAGCCGAATCTTTGCAGAGATATTTTGAGCTTCCGTATTCCAAACTGTTACAAGACAGGAAACATTTATGAAAGTTAAATACTGCAGGCCCAAAGACGTTGCTTTGTGACCTCGATACCCTGATTTGCTCAAACGACATTAGCCAAGAGTTGTATCCGGTTCAGATCCAATTTAGATCTGTCACATTGCTGAGTCAAAACTTTTTTCCACAGGGCCCGCGGCGGAGAGGACGCAGTGGTGGACATAGCAACTGTGGCCGTTATACAAGGGCAGCCACCCGCCTCTGGAACAGTCGGATCCCCGGGGTACCACCAACTTCCAGAGGAAAGCATAAGTTAGCTCGTTATCTCAGTCCTACCGTAATAGGCAGATCCTGGCCTTATCGAATTTCATAGTATTTAGAACAGTGGTTCCCAACCTTTTTTCTGTCATTTCCCCCCTGCACCCAGTTCAACCATCCAGATTTCCCCCTTCATGCCCTGCCCAGCCCTCATGCCCACTCCCCTGCCTCAGAAATGGGCTTGCTACTCATATTCTCCCCTTAAATATCATGTCAGTGAGAACTGATATGATCATATCACAATTGAATGGCTAACAACAAATTGCCGCACGTACTATGAGGACATTTTCCGCTTGTTTTAGTTAGTAGGTAGTGTAATTATTTCCCCCCAAGGGAAATTTCCCCCAGGTTGGGAACCACTGATTTAGAATGTAGTCTTATCCTAATAACGTATTTTAACGATCCCCTCTGTTTCACTCTCCGTTGCCAGACCCTTAGTGGATAAAATAAGTTTGTAACGTTTTCTATGTATTCAGAATGAGCACTTGGAACATTTAATTATTTTTGTTCAACTTGATGTATTGTGACTTTCAACATTTCCAATGATTTGCAACGCGAAAGTAACTTTTAAAATAATCGTGCTCAACATTCTTTGTGACGATTTACTTTGTGAATTAAACTGCTGAAAAGAAACATTATAGGACCTTTGTCAAGTGTACAATGGTCGGATATCTAGATCTATTCTTCTGGATACTAACCTTCGGATGGTTCTGGGTGAATAATCTAGAAGACCGGCTCTGCAGAGGGATGAAGCTGGGATTCTTCTAGTATGCAGACTAGTTCTTGGAGGCTGGGCCAAAACCATTTTGCTGGGAAAGAAGCTGCATCATCATTTTGAAGGTGGCATTTATGGTTTGGTGAACAGCAGCATCAAAAAAATAATTAGAAAATAGCTGCTAGCAGCAGTAGCAACAGTGGAGCAGTAGCATTATTTAGCAGCATTATTTCCATTTTTCAGATGTCTTAGCAACCACACTTATAAGACCACATTACAGAACAAATGAAGCTAATACCACTCTTTTCATAAAATAAATCCGTAAAATTCATAAATAAAATGTTGAAAGATCTTGGGATGGACAGACAAGCAATAAAATAAATCCCTAAAATCCATAAATAAATGTTGAAAGATCTTGGGATGGACAGACAAGCAATAAAATAAATCCGTAAAATCCATAAATAAAATGTTGAAAGATCTTGGGATGGACAGACAAGCAATAAAATAAATCCGTAAAATCCATAAATAAAATGTTGAAAGATCTTGGGATGGACAGACAAGCAATAAAATAAATCCGTAAAATCCATAAATAAAATGTTGAAAGATCTTGGAATGGACAGACAAGCAATAAAATAAATCCGTAAAATCCATAAATAAAATGTTAAAAGATCTTGGGATGGACAGACAAGCAATAAAATAAATCTGTAAAATCCATAAATAAAATGTTGAAAGATCTTGGGATGGACAGCCAGGCTATAAAATAAATCAGTAAAATCCATAAATAAAATGTTGAAAGATCTTGGGATAGACAGACAAGCAATAAAATAAATCCGTAAAATCCATAAATAAAATGTTGAAAGATCTTGGGATGGACAGACAAGCAATAAAATAAATCCGTAAAATCCATAAATAAAATGTTAAAAGATCTTGGGATGGACAGACAAGCAATAAAATAAATCCGTAAAATCCATAAATAAAATGTTAAAAGATCTTGGGATGGACAGACAAGCAATAAAATAAATCCGTAAAATCCATAAATAAAATGTTAAAAGATCTTGGGATGGACAGACAAGCAATAAAATAAATCCGTAAAATCCATAAATAAAATGTTAAAAGATCTTGGGATGGACAGACAAGCAATAAAATAAATCCGTAAAATCCATAAATAAAATGTTAAAAGATCTTGGGATGGACAGACAAGCAATAAAATAAATCCGTAAAATCCATAAATAAAATGTTAAAAGATCTTGGGATAGACAGACAAGCAATAAAATAAATCCGTAAAATCCATAAATAAAACGTTGAAAGATCTTGGGATGGACAGACAAGCAATAAAATAAATCCGTAAAATCCATAAATAAAATGTTGAAAGATCTTGGGATGGACAGGCAAGCAATCATCGGTAGATATCTACTAATTTTGACTTCGTTGACGTTGATAATGAAAATACACTTTTTGATTGAAGGTTATACATACATATACCAAGGCACTTCCCCCAATTTTGGGGGGTAGCCGACATCAACAAATGAAACAAAAACAAGAAAGGGGACCTCTACTCTCTACGTTCCTCCCAGCCTAACAAGGGACTCAACCGAGTTCAGCTGGTACTGCTAGGGTGCCACAGCCCACCCTCCCACATTATCCACCACAGATGAAGCTTCATAATGCTGAATCCCCTACTGCTGCTACCTCCGCGGTCATCTAAGGCACCGGAGGAAGCAGCAGGGCTTACCGGAACTGTGTCACAATCGCTCGCCATTCATTCCTATTTCTAGCACGCTCTCTTGCCTCTCTCACATCTATCCTCCTATCACCCAGAGCTTCCTTCACTCCATCCATCAATAGGTTATACCTATTGTATATTCTTAAAAGCAATAGTTTTAAGATAACAGTGAAAGGCATACAATTTAAAATTGGGGTATTTTTTCTTTGTTCTGGCTTGATTCACCGTTAATCCCCCCAAAAGAATTCTTCCATTTTCGGTATAACTGTATTTTAAAACTCCAAACAATCCCTTTCCGTTGGAAAATTGACCAGAGGAGTCAAAAGCACAACTGAGCAAAACGTGTAACGATATATGCATTGAATTTATAGTTTTTTTCTTCTTTATGCCTGTTTCGTTACCATTTCTATTTTCTCTTTTCATCGAGTTTTAGTTATGTATTTGTAAAATATATTTTAGGCTGCTGAAACGAAAAACGTTAAAATGTCCCAATAGACAAAGTATGGGTTTACAGAAAAATGTCAAAATAGCTCCTACTTATACCTAATGACATCTAAACCTCAACTTGGAACATGTCAATACGCCATAGAATATCTAGTTTTTACTTTCAAGTAGAAGAGACAGGCAATTAATGATTCCCTAATGAGTAGAAATTATGCAATGTAATGAGAGAGAGAGAGAGAGAGAGAGAGAGAGAGAGAGAGAGAGAGAGAGAGAGAGAGAGAGAGAGAGAGAGAGAATAATGTTAAATGAATTCATTACAGCATTATTTCCAATCTAACTCATGCAACATGGTTTTTGTGTGTGCGAGAGAGAGAGAGAGAGAGAGAGAGAGAGAGAGAGAGAGAGAGAGAGAGAGAAAATATAATATTAAATTATTCCATTACACCAGAACTTATACTAAGTGACAGTGTAAGAGTTACTGTTTGCTATATCCGCTGTGAGTCTGTTCCTTGTATTAGCTATTTTGTATGTAAAGAAATTGCCCCATTGAGTGGTGTTGCATCTTTCTAATTTCAGTTTGTATTCGTTACCTCTAAACACATTTTTTGCTAAGTGTGAAGAGGTTGTTGCAGTCTGCAATTGTTATTCCCTTAAAAATTTTAAAAGACTCTATTAGCTGTCCCCTTTGTCGTTTAGTTTGTAGACCGAATAATTTCAAACGTTCCATTCTCTGTGTATATCCAAATTATCTTAGTGATAATAATAATAATAATAATAATAATAATAATAAGAATAGGGAAGTGGGGAATATGGGGAAAGGAAGAGTACCCCTGGATACAATCCAGTTTAGAGCTCAAAGGCAGGTACTCGGGATGGGAAAGATTAAGGAAATAGGGAGAAAAAGAAGTACAGGAAAAGAATAAAAGAGAGGGGCAGACCCTCTTGCGATATTAGGGAATTGGTATTATTATTTCAGTAGTAGTTTTGATTATCTTAGTGTTGGGACTAGTTTGCTGGCCCTAGCATGTACTGCTTCCAGTCTTTCTATGTCATTCTGAATATTGGGACCAGTGAATTGGACTCCGTATTCTAGAGGGAGTCTTACTCATGATGTGTACAGCCGCAGTACAATGTCTTTGTACATTTGAATTGTCTTTTAAAGTTACCTTTTAGTTTCTGGTCTTTCCTTTCACCTTCTATGCTCTATTTGAGGAACTTCAAATGTTTTCTAGTAATAATGCCGAGATCTTCCTCCTTGTCCATAGTTTCTATTTGATTACCCAGCAGTGAGTAGTTTGTTTGCGGGTTACTATAACCTATGTGCATAACTTTTAATTTCCCACACTTGAAAGGTATTGACATTTTCTAGGCCAGTCTCCCAACTTACTTAGATATTTATTATATTAAATCTTCTACATGTTCTGAGTTCACTGCATTTACACCTAGTTTAGATCCTGTCTTAAGGATTCTATGACTTTTGAGTTTATAGTGTTTATGACTATTTAACCCTAAATCTATGTTGTTAACGAAAATCAGAAAAGTAAAGGACTAAGTATGAATTCTTTGAGTACTCCACTTGTAACAGGTGCTCACTCTGAAGTGTGCGAGGCACCAGTTGGGTCATAACTAATAGGTTAGGTGAATACAACTAATTTATAGACAAGGACTTACAAGCATAAACGTCACAAAAAATTCAAACACATTAAAACATGAGCAAGAATGCTAACACAGGTTGGTTTATTAACAGTGCACGGAAGAGTGAGTGATAAGATAATAAAGTAAAACTGTTTCACTGTACATGAGTGTATGAAACCCATGAAGTACATGGTTCCCCACTAAATTGATATACATGTAAAATTGGGCACATTGTTCTAGAGAGGTGTACTATATGCCTTGTAAGGGGGCATTAGCATTGGCTTTCTTGTGTCGTTTCGCAGAAAACGTGCATTGCTGAGTGCAGATCTGTTGCCTCGCTAGGAGCTTGTAAGTCTGGCAGCAAGGAGTAAATCCTCTCACAATTAGGCACTGGAGATTATTGGAGGAGGTTGCTGATGGAAAAAATTTGGTAAGGACGACCGATGGATTACCATAAACTAATTCAGCTGCCGGGACTTTCTGGGCGTCTTTAGGAGAGGTCCTTTATCCCAGGAGGACCCAGGAAAGCTGACTAAGCCAATAAAGATTTTCTTCTTCACAAACTGATCTTTCAAATTGTACCTTCATATAAGATTTTCTTCTTCACAAACTGATAATTTTCAAATTGCAGTTGGACACCAAAGTTGCTTTGAGAGTGTGATGAAATTGTTCAACTATTCCGTTGGCAGCAGGGTTGTAGAGGGTTGTCTGATGTAGGGTGATGCCCAAGAGATTCGGTAATGATATCCACAATTAAGAGGAGAAAGGGGTTATTCCTGTCAGAAGTAATATGCTCAGAGATACCAAATCTCGCTATCCACCCTGAGAGTAAGACAGGTGTATATGAGGCGGATGTTGCAGTTTCTATGGGAATAGCTTCAGGCCAAGGAGTAGAGCGGTCAATGATGGTGAAGAGATAGATAATAATGTTCTTGTGATGTGGGCAGAGAACCTACTACGTTGATGTGATGTTTGGGAGGGAGTAGTGATCCGGCTCTGTCTGCATGTTCAAACGCCTGTAATTTTCACAGGAACACAGGGAGCCATCTTTTTTTAGTACGATGTGTAAGGGTGACGATCATGGGCTAGAGGCATTTTGGCAAAGGCCCATATCTTCCAAATGATCCGGTACCAGATGCCTTAATCTGGTGAACACTGAGGTCCCTGTCATCTTGAAATGGTGATTAATACCATATTTGGCCGGAAATCTGGGCTTTTGGCCACGTTCTTGATGGAAGACTTCCTGCTATAATGTGAGGAGGTGGGCATAGGCATCTAAGGGAGCGCTGATGTGGGGAGCGAGATCAAAGGGTGTATGTTGAAAAGGTGTCAATGAGTATGAGTCTGTGTTCACTAAGCATCGGTGAGTAACATCAACCAGGAGGGGGAAATATGAGAGAAAATCCACACAGTTTGGCAATGGAATTTTCAGCGATGAGAAACTTCCATTAATAATTGGTGCTTCCAAACGATAATACGAAGGTATCGAAGACGCCGGTGGAGATCGCAGATCTGTTGGCAACTACCAGGCAGATGTAGGTAGGCTTAGACAGACTATGTCATATCCTGGAGAGTAGCCTTGGTAAAAGGGAACGGGAGAACCCGTATCTACCAAAAATCTTACACTCGTATCTGCATCATGTACAAAGAAAAGATTAGTAACAGGGGAGGCCACTGCCAAAAGCAATGGTCTATTTACAAATATTTGGACCACTGACAACCATTATCACACTCCTTTGAAGCAGCTGCAAATCTAAAGCTGTAGTAGCATATCTGTGGCCGATGGGTGTTAGTAAGGCGCTCTAGTGAGTGGTGGCATATGTAGGCATCGGGCGACTTGGTCGCCACTCCGGCACCTCATGGGGTGGGCATATGTGTCCTACTGAAATCACCTCAGCTTCTTTTAATGCTGTCTATAAGGGCGTTGGCTTTGGTCATCAGATCCTTCATGGGCAAGGTATCAACACTATGGATGGTAGCGTGTACAGTTTCGGGTAGGCATCGTACCCAAAGGACATGGAGTATGTTCCTCTGCCAAGCAGAGCTGAACCCTTGTCATCTCAGACATAATGAAAATATCATAAAAAGACTGATTAGCTTTCATGGTTGTATAGTGCCTAACTACCACTTAATTTTGTTTATTTTGTAGTGAGTGAGGAGCTTAGCTGAAACATATTCTGTCCGCTCTGCCTTAATATCCATATGAGAATGGAAAGACTTCAAGATCCTTATTTTTTATGTTATTGTTATCCTAATAATGAACTGGTGTTATTTCAACTGTTAGTTTCCAGCGAGTTATATCCTTGAGCGGACCAGTAATTAATATAATTCTTATGGATCACCATGTCAGCCACAATATCAACAACCTCTATGCAAAGTGCAAGGCATTTGACATTTCAAGAGATTTTGGTACCATGTTCACTATTCATATTACGTTAATTAGCAAGAATGAGGAAGCTTCCCTCTTTGGTTCTGATATATTCTGGTCCTCTCACAATGGCAGTGGTGAGTTCATAACAGCAGATACCAGTTTGGATTTGTCTAAGAGCATTATCATTCATTTATCCATCTGGATGAAAGTTGAAAGATGCAGCTACACTGAATTCAAACTTTGTAATAACAGAAAAGTCAGCTATAACCTTACACACAAGAAACCATCTGGACGTAAAGGACGATTCAATATGATGAGAAAGAATTCTTGAGTATTTTTGTTTTTATCTCTCACAGTACATTGAGATATGTATGGTGGTCATAGACACATATTTTGAAATTGCTGTAGCTTCAGAGGTGTGTTGAAGTCAAAGAAATTATCTAGTAAAATACCTGTTATTCATTCCTTCGGTTTCCCTTCAGATATATTAATCTGAGATGCCTTGAACACTGTTTCCATCTATTCTCCTTCGACGTTTTCATACTTTTGCGTTATTAACTTTTACTTGGTGACTATTGAGAAAACTATTTTTGGTTTTGGTACTCTCTTTACAAAGTCTATCCTAATACTCTTTCTAGTAAGATATTCTTGATCTGCTTCTTGTAAAATGTTTCAAGAAATGTTGTCACACCTTGCTCTTCGAGGAGTGTGCCCTCCAGAGAATTAAAGTTAATACTAGAAAATTATTATGCACTATCTATAATTTCGTCACCCTAATAAACTAACTGCCTAAGTCCTTTTCTTCACTTGTTGGGAAATCAAAAAAAAAAAACCTTCTCATTTCCTAATTCTTTATATCATGGTCTTGAGTTTCAATTCACAAATCTTAACAGAAGAATTTGTGAATTAGAATTTGTTAATTGAAGCTCAATACAATGATATAAAGAATTAGGAAATGAGAAGGTTTTTTTTTTTTAATTTCCCAACAAGTGGAGAAAATGACTTAGGCAGTTAGTTTATGAGGGTGACGATTTGTGTTATTTCTATATCACAAACTTCCTCACTTTTAGTAGATCTTTTAATGGCCAAATTTTTTTCCCACGTGTCACCGGAGGAAACACTATGCGCTGCAATATTTTCATTGCTTTGGCAAAATATGCAAAACTCGTTCAAAACTTGTTCTTGTTTTCGATAAAGAACACACACTGCTTATTCTGCCCGGCTTTTTAATTTCTGTAGCTGATCGTATGCTATCCTCATACTTCTCATCAGCTCGAGTCAGATTACCTTCACGGCACAGAGACTGTAGGCTAGATGTATTTGGTGTCATCAGGAAATACCAGTTCTCTCGCTCTGTTTTGCATATCCATTTTTTTCGATTTTATTCCAGTCTTCACAAAAGGATTGTATGTTATCTGGGGAGCTTTGAATTGCAACTGAATAGGGACCACCACCTGTCGCTTTGCAAATGATGCATTTATCCATTTTGCAAAGTTACTGTAGTTAAGCTGTCAACACATGCACCTACATTTCAATCTGGAAAGAAATTCTAATTCGAGGTAAGCTTGTTCTAGATTTCAGAAAACGGAAATGGATACAGAAGTCTTGAATTGAGGTTCACTGTTTTTTTTTTTTTTTTTTTTTTGGTGTAAAAATAAAAATAAGTATTCCGTGAGAAATATAGTTTGTGATGTATGTGATACATGTAGCTTCCCATATTATTGCACTCGATATAATGCGAAAGTTTCAAACATTGGTGTTTCAAGAAAAATAGCATAGAAACTTAACAAGTTAAATTTATTTATTTTTAAGTGCAGTTTTAAAACATGTAAAAAAAACAAAAAAACAAAAACAAAAACAAACAAACAAACTCGAGTTGGCAAGAAAAAGAGGTAGCACCATGATATGAACAAATGCTGCCTGACTATTTATAAAATCTAATAATCTATCATTTGTACCACCTGTCACATTCTGCAATAAATCCAATAAATCAAATTTCTTTCCTAAGGTATCCAGTACTTCACGAAAATCAAAATCATTTGTAGCTGTATATTCTAAGTTGTTATAAAATTAAGTTTATCAGACTCTGCTTCATTTTGTGGTATCTGCAGTATGGTGACAAAAGCTTTTATTGCACTCTGATGGTAAAACACTCCTTTACCTTTTCCTTAAATTTCGTTGATGAACTTAGTAACGGGTTTGGTACTCCTTTACCTTTTCCTTGAATTTCGTTGATGAACTTAGTAACGGGTTTGGTAATCCTTTACCTTTTCCTTGAATTTCGTAGATGAACTTAGTAACGGGTTTGGTACTCCTTTACCTTTTCCTTGAATTTCGTTGATGAACTTAGTAACGGGTTTGGTACTCCTTTACCTTTACCTTGAATTTCGTAGATGAACTTAGTAACGGGTTTGGTACTCCTTTACCTTTTCCTTGAATTTCGTTGATGAACTTAGTAACGGGTTTGGTACTCCTTTACCTTTACCTTGAATTTCGTTGATGAACTTAGTAACGGGTTTGGTACTCCTTTACCTTTTCCCCGAATTTCGTTGATGAACTTAGTAACGGGTTTGGTACTCCTTTACCTTTACCTTGAATTTCGTTGATGAACTTAGTAACGGGTTTGGTACTCCTTTACCTTTTCCCCGAATTTCGTTGATGAACTTAGTAACGGGTTTGGTACTCCTTTACCTTTACCTTGAATTTCGTTGATGAACTTAGTAACGGGTTTGGTACTCCTTTACCTTTTCCCTGAATTTCGTTGATGAACTTAGTAACGGGTTTGGTACTCCTTTACCTTTTCCCTGAATTTCGTTGATGAACTTAGTAACGGGTTTGGTACTCCTTTACCTTTTCCCTGAATTTCGTTGATGAACTTAGTAACGGGTTTGGTACTCCTTTACCTTTTCCCTGAATTTCGTTGATGAACTTAGTGACGGGTTTGGTACTCCTTTACCTTTTCCCTGAATTTCGTTGATGAACTTAGTAACGGGTTTGGTACTCCTTTACCTTTTCCTTGAATTTCGTTGATGCAATTAGTGACGGGTTTGGTACTCCTTTACCTTTTCCTTGAATTTCGTTGATGAACTTAGTAACGGGTTTGGTACTCCTTAACCTTTTCCTTGAATTTCGTTGATGCAATTAGTAACGGGTTTGGTATTCCTTTACCTTTTCCTTGAATTTCGTTGATGAACTTAGTAACGGGTTTGGTACTCCTTTACCTTTTCCTTGAATTTCGTTGATGAACTTGGTAACGGGTTTGGTACTCCTTTACCTTTTCCTTGAATTTCGTTGATGAACTTGGTAACGGGTTTGGTACTCCTTTACCTTTTCCTTGAATTTCGTTGATGAACTTGGTAACGGGTTTGGTACTCCTTTACCTTTTCCTTGAATTTCGTTGATGAACTTGGTAACGGGTTTGGTACTCCTTTACCTTTTCCTTGAATTTCGTTGATGAACTTAGTAACGGGTTTGGTACTCCTTTACCTTTTCCCTGAATTTCGTTGATGAAATTAGTAACGGGTTTGGTACTCCTTTACCTTTTCCTTGAATTTCGTTGATGAACTTAGTAACGGGTTTGGTACTCCTTTACCTTTTCCCTGAATTTCGTTGATGAACTTAGTAACGGGTTTGGTACTCCTTTACTTTTTCCTTGAATTTCGTTGATGAACTTAGTAACGGGTTTAAAAACATCAGCCAGAATGGCAGAACAAGCAAGAAAATGTGGATCACGTATTCCCTAGTGGTATCTCAGCAGCCCCATGAAATGCTTATAACCACCCATAATGAGCGTTTCAACCCCACTTGAGGTAACGAGCCCATATTTGGTAACTCGAGATTTACATGGTAACTAATAAAAAATGTGTATGAGAGAGAGAGAGAGAGAGAGAGAGGAGAGAGAGAGAGAGAGAGAGAGAGAGAGAGAGAGAGAGAGAGAGAGAGAGAGAGAGGTGGGATAAATGTTTGATAAATACATTACTGCAGGATTTACGTGAACCTAAAAAGGTGCGTTTGTGAGAAAGTTATTCAGAAAGTGAGGGAATAATGTTTAATATGTCAATCAAAGCGGCATTTGCACAGCAACTTATCAAACCTACGTATCTGAGAGAGAGAGAGAGAGAGAGAGAGAGAGAGAGAGAGGAGAGAGAGAGAGAGAGAGAGAGAGAGAGAGAGAGAGAGAGAGAGAGAGAGAGAAATTGATAGATCCATTACTGCAGCATTTACACGCTAACTCAAGACGCATATATTTGCGAATGTGAGAGAGAGAGAGAGAGAGAGAGAGAGAGAGAGAGAGAGAGAGAGAGAGAGAGAGAGAGGAGAGAGAGAGAGAGAGAATATTTTCGGCTACTTGGACATGGGATACTGAATTTTGTTCTGCTTTTAGCACAAATCTAAATTGCTGATCCACCTAGTTGGCTTATTGATCTATTGATGGAGGAATTAATTGGTGACAAATTCTAGTAGTCTGGCTCTCTCTCTACATGACGTGAAATTAATACTATCCCAGTTTACTACTGCACTGAAGTCTCTCATTAGGACAGCTAGCTTATGGTTCACTTCTTATACCAGTTGTTTATACAGCTGTTCGTCCTGTTCTTGCAATTGACGTGGTAGTCTTTATATTACTAATATGGACACGAGATAGAGAGAGAGAGAGAGAGAGAGAGAGAGGAGAGAGAGAGAGAGAGAGAGAGAGAGAGAGAGAGAGAGAGAGAGAGAGAGAGAGAGAGAGAGAGAGAGAGAGAGAGTCAAAGTCAAAGTCAAAAACTTTATTTTCATTATTACAATGGTTATTCTTTTGTTAAAACGAAAAACTATATATTAAAACAATAAGAGAGAGAGAGAGAGAGAGAGAGAGAGAGAGAGAGAGAGAGAGAGAGAGAGAGAGAGAGAGAGAGAGAGAGAGTTAAATGACGTCCAATTAATCAATGATTATAAGGAGAATTAGGAGGTATGATTACCCCATCCTTTTTCATTTCAGATAATAGTTTATCTACTAATGGGAATGTAGAATATAAAAAGATTCATCGCCTGATATTATTTTGTGTTGCAACACATTTGTTTTACCTAACCTTTTACCTTAAATAGCTATTCCCTGTGTATATTTGTTTAATGTTTAATATTTCTATTTACTAAGGGTAATCAGCATTATTCATCTCTTTATTTATTTCTTCATCCGAGTTTCCTGTTGTAAATAATGCTTGTTAGTCCATGGTGAGTATTTTATTTGTTATTCCTATTCCCGTACAAAATTCAATACCTGACTTCAGGGGAAGTCTTCCATCGGAGTAGTTTATGATATAAGTTTCAAATGCATTTTCCTTCTTCTGAACTGAAGAACTGTCCATTCTTACAAAAACTGGCAACCTATCATTTGTTAATATTATTTCTTTCACATTATCTATGCGGGTTATCAAATATATTCTATTAGACAGTGATATGACTTCTCTAGTTAATCTCTAGCTTAATACATTAACAGGACTCATTTGTATCTATTTAGCCTAATAGTGATACTTTTTTTGAATTCCTTTCAGTTGATAATATTTCATTCCTTCTCCACATTCAAATTTATGGCGTATGTCATATTAGTACAAGGATCATATTCAATTTCTGCTATACTTCCTATTTATAAACTAGCTTTTTCCTCTTTACTTTCTTTTATTTGAATTTTCAATTCCTTTTCTTATTCCGAGTCTATTTCACTTATCAAAGCCATCTGCAAATAGGCCTGTTTTGAATAAGACTTTTAATGAACAAGCTGGAAACACACTTCCTGACTATCTCGTTTTATCTTTGGCCTAAGATTTTCTCAATAAAAAAATTATTCCGTAACGCTGCATTGTATCAAAAGAAATTAATGCTTTAGTGGGAAACAAATCATGTGGCGTTTCTTTGCCAATAATTTAACCTATTGGTTCCTACATTATTTCTTTGGTTGCCAATAATTGCTTTAACTACTTTATCCCCACCTCTTTATAGCAGAAGCAGGGACGCCTAAATATTCTGTTAATGTAATGAGTCCTATCGTATTAACTATAATTCAAAAGTCTAATAAACTGAGACATTCCCTTTCTTCTATATTTATATCAATGGTTGGTAGCACTTGCTTTCCATAGGATGAATATGTCGCCTGTAACGTGAATATGAATCAGTAGAACTTCAAAAGTTCAAAGTTGGAGCAAATGCTTTTTTGTTGACCAGCCGGACGTGAGTCTTTTTATAGTTTATTTATGACATATTTGTTTTTGATGTTGTTACTAGTTTATATATGACATGTCTGTTTTGACGTTGTTACTTTTTTTTAGAATGGTTTATTGTTAATTTGTTCTCTTCATTTATTTATTTCGTTATTCCCTTTCCTCATTGGGCTATTTTTCCCTGTTGGAGCCCCTGGGCTTATAGCATCTTGCTTTTCCAACTAGGGTTGTAGCTTGGATAGTAATAATAATAATAAAAAACCTTCACTGTCAACGCCTACGGTATTATCCCTACATGGTATTTATTTTTCTTCCTGATTTTTATAACAGGCTAGTCACTTTTTGTGTTTGTTTTATTTCTGTACTACCTTTTTTCCCGGAGGGATATCATGAGGTGCATTCGGTTATTTTGTTTTCTGGTTTCTTATCTTTATGACCACCATTCTGACAATACTTGCAATATCTAACCTTTGCCGTAACCCACATCTGGTAAAAAAGAAAACTCCCCATAGATTTAAATGTTCCATTATAGTTTCCTCTGTGCTGTTCATTTTCTCAAAATGAATTTGCCCTAAAACACTGTCTATTATTCTGGTTGTATCTAGGATAATTTCTACTATTAATAATACATACATATACCAAGGCACTTCCCCCAATTTTGGGGGGTGGCCGACATCAACAAATGAAACAAAACAAAAAAGGGGACCTCTACTCTCTACGTTCCTCCCAGCCTAACAAGGGACTCAACCAAGTTCAGCTGGTACTGCTAGGGTGCCACAGCCCACCCTCCCACATTATCCACCACAGATGAAGCTTCATAATGCTGAATCCCCTACTGCTGCTACTATTAATGAAAACCTTATTTTTATCTTCCCCCTAACTGTTGTAACTATTCCTAATTGCACTTGCAGTAAATGTGGCTACTTTTACCTTGGTTTCTTTCTTCTATATATCCTACGAAAATTTGCATAGAATTCTGGTTATCTTCTTTTCCCTTTTGTTAGGAGTAATATCTAGGGTGCCATACGCTATGCAAGTTAAAACCTCATCTTAATCTGCCTGCCGGTAGTCAACATTTGGCAAAGGCATCCTTGCTTCTTTTTTCCCTCTTGATTAAGGGACTCATATCCTCCTTTACTACTTCTAAGTGAATTTTATTTGTATAGGAAATCCAGTAATGGAGCTGCCATCGAATCTTGCCTATGCAAATTTATGAAAATTGAATAACCTATTCGTCGTCTTGGCAGAATGCCATAATAGCCGACATTTTTCTTTGACTTTTCGAAAGGTTGGAATATTTTCAAAGGCCTTACCGTTCAATATGGTGTGAGTATCACTCACTTCATCATTAACATGATATCCTGCTTAGTCTTCGCTATTTCAGCAGTTATTCTAAATCTCAAAATTCAACTTTATATTCTGCTTAGTCTTCGCTATTTCAGCAGTTATTCTAAATCTCAAAATTCAACTTTATATTCTGCTTAGTCTTCGCTATTTCAGCAGTTATTCTAAATCTCAAAATTCAACTTTATATCCTGCTTAGTCATCGCTATTTCAGCAGTTATTCTAAATCTCAAAATTCAACTTTATATCCTGCTTAGTCATCGCTATTTCAGCAGTTATTCTAAATCTCAAAATTCAACTTTATATCCTGCTTAGTCTTCGCTATTTCAGCAGTTATTCTAAATCTCAAAATTCAACTTTATATCCTGCTTAGTCATCGCTATTTCAGCAGTTATTCTAAATCTCAAAATTCAACTTTATATCCTGCTTAGTCTTCGCTATTTCAGCAGTTATTCTAAATCTCAAAATTCAACTTTATATCTGCTAACCACTTGTCTATTGTATTATTTTTTAATCTTTGTTTTTCTGGATTATCTCCACCAACCTTTTCACAAAACATGTCGTTCGCATCAATATAGCTCCTTGATTCATGTTGCCAGCGTTAGTTCCGACGTTACATCATGAACTATGATTCCTGCAGAAGTTGGTATTCATGTTGCCAGCGTTAGTTCCGACGTTACATCATGAACTATGATTCCTGCAGAAGTAGGTATTCATGTTGCCAGCGTTAGTTCCGACGTTACATCATGAACTATGATTCCTGCAGAAGTTGGTATTCATGTTGCCAGCGTTAGTTCCGACGTTACATCATGAACTATGATTCCTGCAGAAGTAGGTATTCATGTTGCCAGCGTTAGTTCCGACGTTACATCATGAACTATGATTCCTGCAGAAGTAGGTATTCATGTTGCCAGCGTTAGTTCCGACGTTACATCATGAACTATGATTCCTGCAGAAGTTGGTCGTCTATTATACATACACACACACACACACACTCCTACTTCGCAACCTAGACTGTCTTTCTTCAGTCCAACTTGAGTTAAATTGTGTTAAATTGCCAATAATGTCATTCAAACTCATCATAAATCGTACAAAAATACAAAATCACAAAATATGAGAGAACATAAAAATAAGGAGAGAGAGAGAAGGCACCGTGTGGTTTTTATGCTCTACTGAAAAATATTATAAAAGAACTTGTTGGCTAATCAAAAAATCAATTGGAATTTAATCGTATGGATTAAAAACACTCGAGCTTTTTTCTGGCTGTGTGCCTACACAAAAACATAAATACACACACACACACACACACACACACACACTATATATATATATATATATATATATATGTGTGTGTGTGTGTGTGTGTGTGTGTGTGTGTGTATGTGTGTGTATTAACCTAATTAATATTCAATAAAAAATGAACTATACACAAGAAAATACTGGATATCAGCTTACCATTTGCTTCCTTTATTTTCAGTTTCATGAAAAGATCTATTTTCATTTAAGGGAATTATTAAAAAAAAAAAAAAAAAAAAAAAAAAAAAAAAAAAAACTACTACTACTGTGTTTACTACTTCACATGAGAACTTTTTTCCCACAATTATATATATTCTGATGAAAAATGGCCATACCAATTATGGAAAAATTTAATTGGAAACATTTTCCAGATATTTGAATAGAAAAATCTAAATTGGTTATTATTACCTGGCAAGCAGAGAGCTGCAAAGCCAATTTACAGTATGATATATCAACATTGAATACTTAATGACATTGAATTTGGAATTATAGTGTTTTGGTTACATTCCCAAAATCCTGGGGCTAAGGGAGCCATATTCCGCTGACCAGGCGGACATGAGTCTTTTTATAGTTTATTTATGCCATATTTGTTTTTGATGTTGTTAATAGTTTATATATGACATGTCTGTTTTGACGTTGTTACTTTTTTAGAATGATTTATTGTTAATTTGTTCTCTTCATTTATTTATTTCCTTATTTCCTTTCCTCACTGGGCTATTTTTCCCTGTTGGAGACCCTGGGCTTATAGCATCTTGCTTTTCCAACTAGGGTTGTAGCTTGGATAGTAATGATAATAATAATAATTGGCAGCTGGGAGAAAACCTTACTGATGCGCCATAAACAAAAAGGTATAAGACATTGAGCAGAAAGATGATGAAAATGATGTATAAAGCAAAAAAGTGGTTGCAGCATAGTCGGGAATATATTTAATTTGTAACTGGAATTCCTGAATCCCAATAAGATATTAGTGAAAGTTAGAAATAATAACCATAAGATAACAAAAAAGAGGATTATCGTAAGCATATCGAGCTCTTAGACCTATGCAGAATAATTTTTGTTTATTTTGTATTGCTCTTGGAACTGCTCGTAATTCATCTTCCTTTTCTTCCTTAATTATTTGGTGGTTACATATTCAATTCACCAAAATATTAAAACTTTAAAGGCTATGGTAAAATACCAAAAGAACAAATAAAAAATAAAATTAGTCATTTACAATGATACTAACTCCACAAGACTTAGTATTGCTTACGTTTTTAGTATGTCAAACTACTAATTTATTTTATAAAAACGACCAAATTATTATTATTATTACTATCCAAGCTACAATCCTAGTTGGAAAAGCAAGATGCTATAAGCCCAGGGGCTCCAACAGGGAAAAATAGCCCAGTGAGGAAAGGAAAAAAGGAATTAAATAAATGAAGAGAACAAATTAACAATAAATCATTCTAAAATAAGTAACAACGTCAAAGCTCTTTCTTAAATCCCCGTATGCGGTAGTGCATTACTCTTAACCTTTATAGCTAGATTATAGGTCAACTTACGACTCCCATTATTGGTTGTCACAAAGTCCAGATAAAAGATAAAAGATACACCTGTTCCAACTTTACGTCGCTTATACTTAAAAATTATTTGGAAAAATAAAACAAGCGTTACGCAGTTTTATGTGACCTTACATCAATCTCATTATCGAACCATTACGATGAAATAAGTAAGTTTACACTCATTATGATATTTTTAGTAGTTTACATAGCATAAACAGAAAATATGATTACCCTGTAAGTACGAAGGAAAACATGCGCTTTGTCTAACAACTTTGCTGTAATTCTCTTAAGATGTAGGTTAGTACATTACCGTCTAGGTTCTAGAGTGTAATTTCATCCTGACCACAGAGCTCTTGGATTCTATAGTTTGTAAAGTCGAACAAAAAGTCTCTCAGTTAACGTGGAAAGGCATAACCTATACTGAAATGGAACGCTTATTATCCCTTTTGGAGTGTGGAAATGTAGCTGTTAGGTTCTTACAGCAAGGTAAGGTGAATGCAAATTAGGTTTAATCAAAAGATAACGAGCTTATATACACGCAGTTGAGAGCAACAATGTCATTTAAATTCAAGCAACATACAAAATTCATCAAGCATTGTTAAACATAAGCAATTCTTGGGTTGAAGTGGTTAAATCTGCGATGAATGGTATTTGTATTCTCAACTCTAGCGTAATTTTAAAAGAAATTGAAGATATATCAAGATCTTGAGGACTTTGGTAGTGCTAAGTAACGAACTAGATGTGGAGGTGGATAAATATGATTTTGAACAGTTGATCAAGGCTGACGAGCAACCACTGACAAACAAAGAATTGTTAGAGTTAGAGAAACTGTAGAAAATTTTAAAAAGTTTCCTGGACTCCGAACCAAGAAAATTCCAGGTCAAAGAAATACAATTGAGTTTTACTACTTACCAAAACGTTTGTCAATCTTTTAAGTTCCAAGGTCCTTCAGTTGAACACTTTTCAAAAATTGTAAATGGTATTGAAGATTTATTCCTACCTTATAAGACAAATTTCGACGATACAAGAACGTATACTAATCAACAAAATTTGGATGAGTTTGTAGTTGAATTTGAAGAACGAAAGGCTGCCGAGTCATCACCTGATTTTGACACCGAAGTTTGAAAATTCTTCGCCAAAAAGTGTATTCCTTTTCCTCCAACAAAATATTCTTCACTTCCAACTGCTTCTTTCGTGTTCAGTAAGCAGGAGATATGCCAGCTTCAAGGTAATGAGCGTTAATGTTAACAAAATCACAGTTTTTCATGCTGTAACGTTGTTTATTGCTCTCTCTCTCTCTCTCTCTCTCTCTCTCTCTCTCTCTCTCTCTCTCTCTCTCTCTCTCTCTCTCTCTGTCAAGAAACTACACACATCGTTCAGATTTTATATCTATAGTAGGGTACAGTACTACTTCATATGGAGGCTTATATATGTAGGTATGTTTTTTTTAAATTATATCATATTGTGTGTGTTTTTTCATGTTTATCGCGTGTATAGAGAGCGTATAAGTCATTTTAAAGGGATCTCGTATATAGAGAGCGTATAAGTCACTTTAAAGGGATAAAATCATACTTGCATCGAAAATCACCTGACGTTGGGTCTCTGGGAAACAATTGAGGAAGTAGGTTTTTAAAGGTTTTAAAGGGCACGCATGAATGGCAGAAGCAAGAGACTGTGACATTGCCCTAGCAAGCAGGACAATGCACAAAGCCTGTCCATATATACATATGATCAGCTCCCAAACCCCTTCACCAAACCGATT
>NC_090725.1:76893950-76918950 GCF_036898095.1 Palaemon carinicauda
CCGGCCACTCAAAGGACCCAGTTACTCTCTAGCGATCGTATCTCAACGAGTGGCTAGTGCCCTGGCCAACCTACTACCTAAATTAGTAGATGATGTGGCTTCAGAAAACCCTAATTAAACAGGGGTCCAATATAGTACTGTCCGGCCAGTCAAAGGACCCAGTTACTCACTAGCGATAGTATCTCAACGAGTGGCTAGTGCCCTGGCCAACCTACTTCCCAAATTAGTAGATGATGTGGCTTCAGAAAACCCTAATTAAACAGGGGTCCAATATAGTACTGTCCGGCCAGTCAAAGGACCCAGTTACTCTCTAGTGATAGTATCTCAACGAGTGGCTGGTGCCCTGGCCAACCTACTTCCTAAATTAGTAGATGATGTGGCTTCAGAAAACCCTAATTAAACAGGGGTCCAATATAGTACTGCCCGGCCAGTCAAAGGACCCAGTTACTCTCTAGCGATAGTATCTCAACGAGTGGCTGGTGCCCTGGCCAACCTACTACCTAAATTAGTAGATGATGTGGCTTTAGAAAACCCTAATTAAACAGGGGTCCAATATAGTACTGTCCGGCCAGTCAAAGGACCCAGTTACTCTCTAGCGATAGTATCTCAACGAGTGGCTAGTGCCCTGGCCAACCTACTTCCTAAATTAGTAGATGATGTGGCTTCAGAAAACCCTAATTAAACAGGGGTCCAATATAGTACTGTCCGGCCACTCAAAGGACCCAGTTACTCTCTAGCGATCGTATCTCAACGAGTGGCTAGTGCCCTGGCCAACCTACTACCTAAATTAGTAGATGATGTGGCTTCAGAAAACCCTAATTAAACAGGGGTCCAATATAGTACTGTCCGGCCAGTCAAAGGACCCAGTTACTCACTAGCGATAGTATCTCAACGAGTGGCTAGTACCCTGGCCAACCTACTTCCTAAATTAGTAGATGATGTGGCTTCAGAAAACCCTAATTAAACGGGGGTCCAATATAGTACTGTCCGGCCAGTCAAAGGACCCAGTTACTCTCTAGCGATAGTATCTCAACGAGTGGCTAGTGCCCTGGCCAACCTACTTCCTAAATTAGTAGATGATGTGGCTTCAGAAAACCCTAATTGAATTAATACTTTATGTATAGTCAAAACACGTAAAATTACAACAAGGGAAGACAAGTTCTTTTTTACAGACTGAAAGTTAGGTCTGGCACCTGATTATTATACCCAGGAGATCAACATACATAGATCTATCCCCGTTTTTTATTATTATTATTATTATTTTGGTAGGAGAGCCTCCTTCAAACAGGTGGAGTTGAATAATATGGCTGCATCAGCAGAATTCAATTTCTTGTCCAATTTCTCGATTCTACGGACAATTCTCTTTTCAGGGTTGCTACATTCAGCTAGCAAGTTGGTGAAGTTCATTAGGTGGGTGAAGAATACAATTCAGGTTAAGGCTGAATGTAATTAATACAAGTCCAAGTAATACTGAATGCAGCAACCCTGAAAAGAGAATTGTCCGTAGAATCGAGAAATTGGACAAGAAATTGAATTCTGACGATGCAGCCATAGTATTCAACTCCACCTATTATTATTATTATTATTATTATCATTATTATTATTTACTTTGTTGTTTTTTAAATTTTTAGCCTGAAATTTACGGAAATGGAGAGAGAGAGAGAGAGAGAGAGAGAGAGAGAGAGAGAGAGAGAGAGAGAGCGAGAGAGAGAGAGAGAGCGAGAGAGAGAGCGAGAGAGAGAGAGAGAGAGAGAGAGAGAGAGAGAGAGAGAGAGAATATTGTACAAGGAAAACCGGAGATTAATCACGTACTTGAAGCTAAAAGAGATCGTAGGAAAGGAAAAGAGAAAAGTGGATTGCAATAGAACGAGAGTAAAGGGAAGGGATCAGAAACGCATTTTCCCGACTCAAAATCAGATCGTGATCGTTGTGAGGTTCGCCCCTCAGACAGTTACACTATTTGAAAATAAATCAAGCAAGTAGGACAACATGGTTACTTGTAGATATATCTGAGATCAATTACATTAGTGGGTTTGATACTATATGTATACTTGCTAAGTGAATCAATTATAACCAAGACAATAAACTGATTACTTTAGTTCAAGACCCTGCTAAGTGAATCAATTGTAACCAAGACCATAAACTGATTACTTTAGTTCAAGACCCTGCTAAGTGAATCAATTATAACCAAGACCATAAACTGATTACTTTAGTTCAAGACCCTGCTAAGTGAATCAATTGTAACCAAGACCATAAACTGATTACTTTAGGTCAAGACCCTGCCAAGTGAATCAATTATAACCAAGACCATAAACTGATTACTTTAGGTCAAGACCCATAGTCAGGCATTTAGAGGGGTGGGGTTTCCATGCACCAAGTCCCCTAAGGTTGAATGTAATATGTTTTCTAGCTTCCCTTTGATATCCTGAATCATGGGGTTTCCATGCACCAAGTCCCCTAAGGTTGAATGTAATATGTTTTCTAGCTTCCCTTTGATATCCTGAATCATGGGGTTTCCATGCACAAAGTCCCCTAAGGTTGAATGTAATATGTTTTCTAGCTTCCCTTTGGTATCCTGAATCATAGGGTTTCCATGCACCAAGTCTCCTAAGGTTGAATGTAATATGTTTTCTAGCTTCCCTTTGGTATCCTGAATCATAGGGTTTCCATGCACCAAGTCTCCTAAGGTTGAATGTAATATGTTTTCTAGCTTCCCTTTGGTATCCTGAATCATAGGGTTTCCATGCACCAAATCTCCTAAGGTTGAATGTAATATGTTTTCTAGCTTCCTTTTGATATCCTGAATACCAGTTTTGTGTTATAAACAGGAACGAAATTCAGGCTAAGTAGTGGATATTGAACCATATATCAAAGATTGTCACGAAAGCTTAAGATTTGAAGAAAAAAAATATTGGTACTGATTGGAAAATACGGGAAAATCTTTGAAGTAGCATATGTTATTTTATAATGTATATAACAATACCATTGTTATAATTCACGATTGCAAACTGATATTAGCTAGCGGTTCCAATAACTTTAGATATGAAATCAGTCTTTTCCTTTTTAGGCTGACGATGAAAGTTTTTTATTTTTTCAGAAGTTTTAAACTACTTAAACAAATTTAGTATCTAAAACAAAGCTCCCAAACATGAATCAAGACAAGCGTAAAAAGTTAAGCTCAGCAGGAGGCAAATCTACAGCCTAACAACAGAAATTGTATATATATTTCATACTCTGCAAATAAACCAATGACCATTTACTGCCTTTTCGGATGTTAGTAATGCCAGTGAAAAGTTGGCCCTTACAATTGAGGTTCACAATCATCGTATGGCAGGACCTATGGAGTCAGCTTATAGAATGACTGAAAAATGTCAAGGAATTCTGAAAGAAGTTCGAGAAAATCAAGGATACTACCGTAGAAGTCATCAGCAATTCACAATGAATTTGCATGGCTTACAGTCATTTTCACCCTTGACCAGTGAAGCATATTGGGGAGAACAGAATTCAAATGAAAAAATTGCCATTTTTTTCCTTTTAACTGCACCTTCCTTGCAAAAGTCAGATAATATTTTCATTGCAAAAGACTGCATTTTTTGTTCAGCAGGGCACAGCCTCTTTTCAGTAAGATAGGTATTAGTGGATTCAACAGATAGCCGAAGAAAATAAACCGGATGTGCTATTCCCCCTTAGATGCCTTTGTAAAATATCTTGCATGGAAGATTCTCATAAAATTAAAATTAAAAGATGTAAAATATACAATTTAAGTTTGTTGTCATTATAGAATGTAACTTTTACGGTCAATATGATTTAGATATTTCCTTCCTTGAACCCATTAATTCCTTCGTAAACTTTTGAATTTATTGAGTAAGTTAACACTGCTACTTACACTTCTTTATAATAATAATGAGAAAATTAACCAGCATTAATGTTCATCTATCCTTCACCTAGACGACCCCCCCCCCCCCACCGCCTAAAAAAGAAAGATAGAAAGAAAGAAAACAGGCCAATCCAGAAACTTGTTAGTATCAAATTCAGAATCAATCAATTAATTTAAACTTTCGAAATAATGTTTCTTTTAAGTAATCCACATGCATAATACACCTGCAATGAGATAAGTATCGTTAAATCGAGTTCTTGTTTTAAAATATCCTTTTTTTTTTTTTTTTATAATCAACTCACTTACAAATCTATCTATAACGTTTTGCATGATGAATAAGAAAAAGTATGCGTTTATTCCATAGACACCCTAAACTAATTTTGCAAGCAGAAGCGTAAATACTTAACAAGTATACAAAACGAATATGTAACTTTTAAAAAAGTCCATTATCTAGGGGTTTCTTAGGCGATAAATAAACTAAAAGCTCTAACTGATACAAAATGATTACTACACTATAGGTTATTGCAACAGGTATTTTGATATGACTACTTTGAAAGGTGCCACTGAGCAACTTCCATCAGGACGACATGGCTATCTCACCCAAAAATAGATATTTCCCATGTCGAAATCCGTTTATTACATTCTAAGTTTTAGGCAATTAGCGAATTCAGAAATAATGATAATTCATGCGAAATACTGATTCTCTCTCTCTCTCTCTCTCTCTCTCTCTCTCTCTCTCTCTCTCTCTCTCTCTCTCTCTCTCTCTCTCTCTCTCTACTCAACGCAGTGGAAAATAGCAGATTGGGTGGAGTCTATAAACGGCTCTTGGTAGGGCTCTTGGTTTTAAATAGAATCTCCTAATGTCAACATATCTCCACAGATCACTTGCTTGCATTCTTTCTGCAGATCCGTTCCACCTCCGTATCATTAACCTCTGCCTCACTTTCTCTCTATCTAATTCGATATAAATTGATGTGTTTCAGAAATTCTAACCAAAATTATGGTGCTATTATAGTATGCTATCTACCGTCGAATTTCTACTATAGTATGGTATCTACCACAAAGTATGTTATCTACCGTCAATGTTAATCCTCCTGTTTGATGAGGATTATCAAACAGATTACTTACCACCAGTATGGTATCCTCATTGGACTTTAATGATAGTTTAATAATATTTATTTGCAGGACAACATGGGTGCATAATTATAAGCAGTTTGTAGGTTAGGTTAGGCTAGGTTAGGTTAGGTTAGGTTAGGTTATCAAGTCGGTAGTGATCCTCCTTATTAGAGGCGGATTAGCAAGTGGACCGTATCCTTAGGGACTGATGGTAGGTATCATACTATAGTCAGAAAGGGGTGGTAGATAGCAAAATCGGTGGTAGATAGCATACTATAATAGCACCAAAATTATTCTAACTTTTCTTCCACACCACCACCACTGTGGTAAATCTCAAGGCATGTTTTCTGTATTGTCATTCTAGCGATGGCACGTGAGCAGGGGCCCTCCCATGAAAAGTGTCAGTTGTTGTCCGCTACAAACACATTGTGACAGCACACTTTAGCGATGATGTGACGGGCCGAGAGAAGGTTGTGACTCAAAGACAGTATGAAAGCAACTGAGTAAATTCATTATAGAACGCTCTCCTTTATATACAAAAGCTCAAAGCAACAAGAAATTCCATGTTAAAAAAAACAGACACTGTTACAGAGGAGAAAAGCAGACATGTTTATTCTGGTTCTTTTTAGTGCGAGGGAAGAGCGAAGATACAAGTATAATATATACACAAAATGAACTATGTACGATCGTGTGACACACGGTTGGTACAATGAATAAAAAAATGAGTGTGTAAGAGGGGAGAGTGATTTTAATGAGAAGGAAGATGAGATCATATAGCTTATGTTAAGGTAAAATGTAAGGAAAATAGGTAATGAATTAAGGAAAGCCAATGTTTAACTTCAAGTGAGTGTAGTCTATTATGGTCTTTAGAGCCAAAGAATGGGGTTTGTGTACTCTGGACAGGGAGGCCAAATGACGGTAACAGCAGATTGAGAGAATATGGGGCTAAAGTTACAAAGGATAGGCTGATATGAAGGGATAAAATGCAAAAAGTCTTTGATGAAAGGAAAAAGTGAGTCATGTGGATGATTGGTTGGGGTTAGGTGAAGCGTGAAGGGGATGAGGGAGGGGAGGTAGGGGGACGAGAGGGAGGAGTTTGCAACGGGGAGGGGGAAGGCACAGCCGGGTGACATCATGAACGCTATTAAAATCGTAATATTCAATGAAAAGGAACTGTGATTATGTTAGAGAAAAAAAAAAAAACATTAATATGAACATATGAACGAGCTTGTGTTAGAAGGGTTAATTCAAGACCCACAAGATGAGTAGGTCTTTGGAAAAAAAAAAAAAAAAAAAAGCATTAATATGAACATATGAAAGAGCGTGTGTTAGAAGGGACAATTCAAGACCCACAAAATGAGTAGGTCTTGGGATAAGTAGAGAGAATTGGTGATAAAGTGAAGAAAGAGAATAAGAGAAAGGCAGAGAGTAAAGGGACGGGGTGTTGTTTTGCCATGTTGTTATGGCTTTGACTGTCCATACTGGTTACCCTCTGTCAATGTTTACTTAAGCCAATATATAGGATACCTGTTACCCTTGGATTGGGAAACTGTTAAAATGGCCCAAACAGTCTTATATTTATATGATGTTCCCATTTCATTGCAATTTTTTCCATATTATTATTATCATTATTACTATCCAAGCTACAACCCTAGTTGGAAAAGCAAGATGCTATAAGCCCAGGGGCTCCAACAGGGAAAAATAGGTCAGTGAGGAAAGGAAATAAGGAAATAAATAAATGAAGAGAACAAATTAACAATAAATCATTCTAAAATAAGTAACAACGTCAAAACAGACATGTCATATATAAACTATTAACAACGTCAAAGCAAATATGTCATAAATAAACTATAAAAAGACTCATGTCCGCCTGGTCAACAAAAAAGCATTTGCTCCAACTTTGAACTTTTGAAGTTCTATTGACGTCTTTTTGGAGAATTGTTTTACCTAGTTTATTGTGACTTTACTGTACATTTTTCCCATAAACACTTATTGCTTCTTTTATGTGTATGATTCATTAGTTGGAATAACTTTCCTTGATTGGCAATAATATATTATATCAAATGCGCACACACCTGAATTACATAAAGTGTACCTCATACATTAACTTCATCATGAAATTGCAATAAATGTTTAAATAGAGACTGATTAAACGGTTGCTATAATATCAAAATATAAATAAAGGTTGATAAGGGCATACATTGACCTAACAGTAGATCTTTCACAGAGAAATTCGCCAATATAAAAAAAAGTTTGGAATAAACTAAGTTAATGCTAAAAAGATGACAGATCCAAGAAATGAGAAAATGGCTTATAACTGACCAAGTTAATGAAAATAATTCATTGGTTTAAGAATCAGTAGAACTTTAAAAGTTCAAAGTTGGAGCAAATGCTTTTTTGTTGACCAGGCGGACATGAGTCTTTTTTTAGTTTATTTATGACATATTTGTTTTTGACGTTGTTAATAGTTTATATATGACATGTCTGTTTTGACGTTGTTACTTTTTTTTAAATGATTTATTGTTAATTTGTTCTCTTCATTTATTTATTTCCTTATTTCCTTTCCTCACTGGGCTATTTTTCAATGTTGGAGCCCCTGGGCTTATAGCATCTTGCTTTTCTAACTAGGGTTGTAGCTTGGATAGTAATAATAATAATAATAATAATAATAATAATAATAATAATAATAGAGAAGAAATGAAGTTGGAAAAGAGAGAGAGTCCTTATGCCAGTGCCCTTGTACTGAGAGAGAGAGAGAGAGAGAGAGAGAGAGAGAGAGAGAGAGAGAGAGAGAGAGAGAGAGAGAGAGAGAGAGAGAATTCCAAGCACAAGAATTAAAAATTGTTTTCAACCTCATTTGACGGCCGCTTCCTGTAATTTGCTGAAGCACTACAACCGAAATACACCATCATATCTTCAATTAAACTGTGGTGTTTGCTTTGTATAGCCTTGGACTATTCATGTCAATAGCCTGCCAGATTCTGCAAAGTATTAAGATTATACTGTATTACTGTAATATCGCAAGAGGGTCTGCCCCTCTCTTTTATTCTTCTCCCGTACTTCTCTTTCTCCCCATTTCCTTAATCTTTCCCATACCGAGTACCTGCCTTTGAGCTATAAACTGGATTGTATCCAGGGGTACTCTTCATTTCCCCATATTCCCCACTTCCCTATTCTTATTATTGAATGATTGAATGTTACTAAGATGCATTTTATTAATTAATTATTGCTGATTTAACATGTCTACTGTATAATAATTAATTTTAACAATGAACATATTTCTGTAAATTGCCAAGGTTTTGTATCGTCAGGTGATGATATCTAGGTTTTATGTAAGTGTACAAAATCTCTTGTAATTTGTTAATTACAAGAGCCTTAGATATTTTATGTGGCTACAATAAACACACACATACACTCACAAACACAAACAAAAACACACACAAACATATTTTCGACTCAATGTAACAAATTTTCGCTTGTTCACGTTAATAGTATTTTATTTTGGTAATTTTAACATTTACGAATAGTCCTATTATTATTCATACTAATGTACAGTAACACTTCGACGGAGTATTTTTTAAAGTTCTAGTTCAACATGAAGCTCGTTATAATACATAGGGAAAAAAATTATTTCAAAAAGGCTATCTCTTATTATCTTAACTTCAAGCCCTACAGCAAACTGGAGAGGATGAAAGTAAAACTAGCTAAACTACGTAGTCATATGTCGTTTAACGAAACATCGATATATATATATATATATATATATATATATATATATATATATATATATATATATGTGTGTGTGTGTGTGTGTGTGTGTGTGTTTACTAATATACATGTATGTTTGTTTAAATGTGTAGGTATTTTTGCGTCTATATGTTCTTGTATATACAGTACAAGGCTAGCTTATAAATTATTTAAGATAAAATTATATTAATATATAGAAATTTTAGGCAACTATAGGATGGCCTAAAAAAAAAATAAAAAAAAAATAAAACCTGGCCATCTGAAATGGCCCTTCAAACACCACACATGGATAAATAGAAATGAGCTCCTCCTACGAAAACAGCTGGGAGCTTAGACCCTCACAGGTAACATGTTTTTCTTATTTAATTTTCTATTAATGTTTGTATGTATGTTCTTTTTACTCTGACTGTATCACGTATATTGTAAAATACAACTACACGCATACAAGTATGCACCCGCACAGACACACACACACACACACACACATATATATATATATATATATATATACATATATATATATACATATATATATATACATATATATGTATATATATATATATATATATATATATATATATATATACACACAGGTATATGTGTGTGTATTTATCTATTTATCTATATACTGTGTATATATATATATATATATATATATATATATATATATATATATATATATGTGTATATATATATATATACACATATATATGTATATATATACATATATATATGTATATATATACATACATATATATGTATATATATATATATATATATATATATATATATATATATATATTCAAATAAGCCATATATATTTTTGATATATTAATGTCTGGATTCTCTTAACGACCTCGGGATCAGAGCCCCAGGCGAAATCTCACAAAGACAAGAGCTTGGCTCCGGCCGGGAATCGAACCCTGGTCGGCAAGCTTATATAGACAGTGACTAACCCATTCGGCCACGAAGAAAGATTAGTCACTGGGTTAGTCACTGTCTATATAAGCTTGCCGACCAGGGTTCGATTCCCGGCCGGAGCCAAGCTCTTGTCTTTGTGAAATTTCGCCTGGGGCTCTGATCCCGAGGTCGTCAAGAGAATCCAGACATTAATATATCAAAAATATATATGGCTTATTTGAATATGAAAAACACGTAAAAATGTGCAAAATTTATCATATATATATATATATATATATATATATATATATATATATATATATATATATATATATATATATATATATATATATATATATATATATACATATATATATGTGTGTGTGTGTTTGTGTTTTTTTGTGCATATGTGTGTTTATTGTAGCCACATAAAATATCTAAGACTATTGTAATTAGCATTTTCATCTTTTTGGTGACATAAAAGAACCAACAATGAGAACAAATATAAAAATATTTTGCATACAATCATGAAAGTGGGATCCCTAAACAGTCATTTACTAGGTGATTCAAATAATTTAGAATTTAGAAAAGAGGATAGCACAGGGATATTGGAAAATACACCATAGCTTAGATTGTTACTTTGGCTACAGGCAATCAAAAACGATCGACAATATTTCTTCGGGTAGAATAACTATTCTCCTTTCACACGATATTGTACCAACCGTGTGTCACACGATCGTACATAGTTCATTTTGTGCTTGTATCTTCGCTCTCCCCTCGCACTAAAACGAACCTGAAAAATCATGTCTGCTTTTCTCCTCTGTAACAGTGTCAATATGTGAACATGAAAATTCTTGTTGCTTTGAGATTTTGTATATAAAGGAGAGTGTTCTTTAATAAACTAACTCAGTTGCTTTCACACTGCCTTTGAGTTCACAACCTTTCTCTCCGCACCGTCACAATATTGTTACTTAACCGTAGCCCGTGGGTAGACAGAATATCCCCCAGAGAAGGCCATCTTATGTGATTTTGTTTTGAAAAAAAATACTTTTATATTTTATCCGGCGTAAGAACTAGCTGCATACTGAATAAAAGTGTACTGTTTATTATATAATTGTCATTTACCGAGTTGTTCTTACCCCTTTTGAGATGGGAACGCAAATATCGGTATTTCCTGGTAGGGACGGGAAAAAAAGTAAATATACGTTGGCTAAGTCTCTGATTTTATATCTGCCTTAAAAGAGAAATCTCGTGGTGATGACCTTCCTTCCCAAGTGACGTCAACCAATAGAAGGACTCGTTGATTAAGTTACGGTACATTATACTCATTCTTTGATCAAGATGAAAGGCGGAAACTTATTTTTCCAGGATGGAGAAATGTCGCCCAACAAATTTTGCTTAGATCTTGAAAAAACGGGCTTTTCAAGTGATGAAGAATTTAATAATGAGTAACCTAAATGAATGTGATGAAGAAAAAATCGACCAGAGTGACATAGCTAACGTGGAAGAAACGCCTGTCCATGCGGATTCATATGAATGAACTAATGGGAAAAATGAACGCAAGGAAAAGGAATGGCGTTGGGAAAATACGAGAAATTGGGCACCAAAATCATTACTTGCATAATCATCCAATTTTGGTATAGCTATAAGATGTAGAATTTTTATGTGAGAGTAGTAAAAGGACTGATCACTCTATATTATTTGTTTTTGTGCGGAATATGGACAATATTGCAACGGAAGCAAATAAATACTGTGACCTATGTATGAGTTTGGGAGGAACGTAGAGAGTAGAGGTCCCCTTTTTTGTTTTCGTTTCAGTTGTTGATGTCGGCTACCCCCCAAATTGGGGAAGTGCCTTGGTATATGTATGTATGTATGAGTTAGTTAAAACGGACCCCCCCCCCCCCCGGAAAAAAGACTTTATCACAACTGAAATATTTGGAAATACCTTACCAAGACAGCTACAAAGCTGACATGAGTGACTATTTTTTCACATTTACAACAATGGTTACTTATCTAAAGAATATTTTCAATAATTTCAAAAAATTTCCAAAGCTAAATTATTAAAGAAACGGGTAATATGCGAATCTCTTTTGCTATTCATATGAAAGCTATTTTTCAAAATGTAAATAACGTGGAAGCGAAGCAGATATGGTATGAAGGCTTTTTTTTTTTTTTGTATGAAGGCTTTTTTTTGTATGAAGGCTTTTTTTGTATGAAGGCTTTTTTTTTTTTTTTTTCTTTTTTTGGTATCATGTGACTAGGAAGCGGTTATCATTTAAGATATTTTACCTTACCTTAGTGAAGCAACAGAAATAGCCATTACTTTAGTGCTAAGTTCGACGTTTCCGGAAGTGTTATAAAGAAGCTAATGTATGATTATGCAGTAGGGGCTATATTCGTTATACGGACAGTTGGTATACATACCCTGTCTTTTCCTTTTGCCTAAAAATCATAACACTCGATCTTGTGGTGTTACAAGGTCAAAAAGGAAATGCATGACAAGATTTGAAAATAAGATAGATATAGTAGAAAAGCAGCGTTATGTCTTGGATAATATTTTTGCTATGAAATGCTGTAAAGCTTTT
Source organism: Palaemon carinicauda (assembly GCF_036898095.1). Classification (NCBI taxonomy): domain Eukaryota; kingdom Metazoa; phylum Arthropoda; class Malacostraca; order Decapoda; family Palaemonidae; genus Palaemon; species Palaemon carinicauda. The sequence goes on from NC_090725.1 coordinate 76,906,179, forward strand.
AAACTGTAGTCAGGGGAAGATTTGTAGAAAAGGGAAAATAAATCAGAGCTTATGAAAACATAAAAAAAAACAGAAGCTTGGATTGATTGTCGAGAGAACACGCAGCTCGTCGAGAAATACAACATGCAAATTGGATTCGCTAAACCAACAAGAAAAAGCAGAACATTGTATAAAAGTGTTTTGTTTTATTTAAAAGATCTGGCTTTTGTGTATGTATCCAATATGTTGTTATACGTCAGAAAAAAAGGGTAAGTTTCAGAGAATCTAAAATTATCCTAATTCTAGAGTTAATTGGTGAATTTGGCAAGAAAAAGTCTTGTGTAATGAATGCAAATAAGAAAATCAAAACTAGATGTCACCTGTCCCGTAACAAATTCTTGAAACCCCCTTTTGGAGTCATGTGAACGAAATCCTTGAAACCATTAGCAAGCTCAAATGGAACTGGGCGGGGCACATTGCCAGGATGACAGACAACCGATGGACATCACGAACAACCTTCTGGACACCCCGAGGATTCACAAGAAACCGAGGAAGACAAAAAACCCGCTGGCGAGATGACTTAGACCAACATAAGCAACAGTGGCACAGAATAGCTTGCGATAGAAGTCTGTGGAGAAACCTGGGGAAGGCCTACATCCAACAAAGGACTTTTGAAGGCTGAAATGATGATGATGATGAACGACCTCTGCTTGCTGGCTTCGCTTGGGAACGCCTGCTACCTCAGCTTCCACCGGCGACAGGATTCTGTTGCCGCCTCATTCTGTTGACGAAGGGATTTTTGTTGTCATTTTGTTCTTACAGATTGTGTGGGAAAGCTGCAGCGAGGAGACGAAGAACATCCGGGAGAACTTCCGGCTAATAACAGAACGGACTACTACCTCAACACCCCTAGGAAAGGTGACACCTGCCCCCGGACGCCAAATGACCACGTCTTGCGGTAGTGCCACACCTAGCTGTCAGTCTGAGGAAGAAATTGTCACAGAATGGGCTCGTGTCGCTCCGTTGTTCAAGGACTCTTTAAGATAAGAAATTATATGTGAAGTTATGATTTTACTTTAAGTAATGAATACTTCGTCTCCTAGCTGTAGTCTCGCTCAAGAAATTTTGATGTAACCTTTTGGAAGCAAGAGCAATTGTAGTTTTGATTTAAAACGTTTTAAGGACGCTTTGCAGAATTCTAAGTAACTTAGAAAATTATGAAGTGCTCAAGAATGAAGTTGTGAAATTTTCAGTTAAATATCAGAAAGTTTGAAATTCAGATTAGTCTCCGACTTATCCCGTTTCTTGAACTATATTTTTGAATTTATTTGTCTGTCTTGACACACTGAACAGAGATGATCCCTTTTATTGGCAGGTTATAACTATCAAAGACTAAGTAAAACATATACGTCCATGCCATACATGCAAAGCTTCTTCAGGAGAGAAGAGATGCACTGTTGGTGTGCCGATTACAAAGTTGCACCATGTCTGCAAGATTATTTTAGAATCTTTGCATTCAGAGCAAGAAACTTGAGTATGAATAGTTGTAGATTGGGAATAAAAATGCCTTGGAAACAATGTGAGTAATCTAAGTTAAAAATTATGTGATCGGTAGTTTAAAATCGTATGTTGCCAAATGCACATACCATACAAGGGGTGTTCTCTCTCTCTCTCTCTCTCTCTCTCTCTCTCTCTCTCTCTCTCTCTCTCTCTCTCTCTCTCTCTGGCTGAGTGGTATGGTCAATGTCACACAAGTATCCTGGACTAGGTTTCGATGGCTGAGTAGTACGGTCAATATCACACATGTATCCTGGACCAAGGCTCGAAGCCCGGCCGGACAGATACTATAGTGTTTGAGTGATTTCGCCTGGGGCTCTGATCCCGAGGTTGTTAAGAGATTCAAGTCTTTAATGTGTTAATATATGTGGCTTATGTGAAATATGAAAAAAAAAAACGTTTAAATGTGCAAAGTTTATCATATATATATATATATATATATATATATATATATATATATATATATATATATACTGATGTTGCGTTTACCCGTGTATATTGCGCATGATTAACAATTCAGAAAATTTCAAGAAAGGAGATGAACAAGCAGGATTTAGAAAAGTCAGAAGTTGCACTGACCTAATTTTCCTGAATTTCAGTTAGCAGTTAGGTTCCGACTTCTTTGAGCCTCTTGTGGTACATTGAAAGTGACCTGGCCTTTCATTTGTAGGGGCTAGGGTTCGATCCCGGTATGAGGTAGAAATTTATTTCTATTGGAGCACGGTATGGTTTTGATTTTCACACATATTGACTCACTAGCGGTAGTTTGAATTAAAAGCTATCAATTGCGTCACCTGGTGGGCCGGAATGTCGGAGAGAAACTCGCTGGTAAGAGACTGATGTCTGGGAAGGTAAACCCTGAATTGCAGTTAGCAGCTAGGTTCCGACTTCTTTTGAGCCTCTGGTGGAATGGTTGGAAGCGACCTGCCCTTTCATTTGGAGGTGCTATGGTTCGATCCCAGTATATGAGGTAAAAATTTATATATATATATATATATATATATATATATATATATATATATATATATATATATATATATATACTATATGTTTAGATATAATATGTATATAATATATATCATTTCAGGACCAAAGCAGCTTACGTGGAAAGGTTAGCATACCTCCGAGTAAAATTATTGTAATAAGAATGTAAATGTCGTTGGTCTTCAGTTCCGGTAGCTCTTTTTGGGTCATCATCATTTCTGACTTTGAGTACGAAGTCACATAATCATGGTAACCTATATTTATTCGTTTTCTGTAACTGGGTTAAGCTTAACTTTGTTTTGGTTGAAGGTCAAAACAGGAATTTTATTGATCTGTTTGGAACACTTCAGAAATTGTAAGCTCGAATTGAACAGTATTTGATAATATCCGTGATATAATACAACATGACTGAATGCATGTTTTGATGAGTGGGGTTTATGTGTCCGAAAATGACTCCTACAGTAAAATGACACATGACCTAGACTTAGGTATTTTTCATGAACTTATGAGGAAATCATATTTATTTATGAAATCAGCTTAGAGAAATCATACAAACTTTTAGAAAGAATAAAAAGAAAAAAAAACGTGTACAAGTAGGCTTTATTAAGATGACTCATGACCTAGACTAAGGTATTTTTCATGAACTTATGAGGATATATTTATTCATGAAATCAGCTTAGAGAAATCATACAAACTTTTAGAAAAAAAAAATGTGTACAGAATTTCAAGTAGGCTTTAAAATGAAGCAATGTTTTCTGCAGATATATTTACATGACTACAGAGTTCTGTTATTGATTTTAAAATTGTTGATGATTTGGAAGTTTTTAGTTTTTTTTTTCTTCATTATTTGATAATGCATATGACTGTAATAGTGATTTTTTTGTTTTTGTTTCCATAAATGGATTCTCTCGTAGTGAAGTAGTCACGTCCCTTCTCCCCCTCTTTATCAAAATGGGAAGGGATGAATTAAATATTTCTATTTCTATTTGTACCAAATATGAAATGCGAATATAAATAATCCCACCGCTTTCTGTTAAATATATGTTTTAGAAAAAATCTCCCAAATATTTCTATTTTTTTTTCATACCATTTCATTTTACCAATACTTTTATTTATTTCAAAAAGTATCTTAATGCAGTCTATCTTAAAAGGGAAAAAATTCCATCCATTCTTATCCAATATATCATCGAATTATCAAAGAATCGAACTCAACAGAACATTTATTTCCACTTCACAAATTTCGAAAAAAGTACTACCTCCCAATACACTTTTCAAAAATTACACCATTTTACTCTGAAGAGAAATATGTGGATGGGCGATATCTCTCTTTTATATTTCTGAAATATGCATTGTGAGAAAAATAGCCTTTGTCTACTGTAATTTTTTTTTAGATTAGGGAGAAAAATATCTTTTGTTGCATTTAGGAAAACACGGAGAATTACGTAAAATAGAAATGAGGCTCTGGAATCGTAAACCCAAAGATAGGACATTTTACACGTATCATACAAGAATAATGTTGTAGGGAAATCCTTAAAAAACGATGGCTGTAAAAAAAACAAAAACAGAAATGCTTCTGTGGTTATATGCTTATGAAGGAAAATATCGAAAGGTGTTAGGTTTTTTTGTTTTTACCATTTCTCAAAAAAAAAGAAAAAAAAAAAAAAAAAAAAAAGATTCATTGAAATAGGTGTCTGAAATTGCTGTTATCTTGAAGCTCTAATTACTGTTTGACCTATGAGAAATGGCAAGTTAACAACTTTTTGCTTGTTGACGTTGATGGTATTTTATTTCGACAATTGTAATATTTACGAATAGTCCTATTATTATATATACAAATGTACATTTGAAATGACAGAAGAAGAAAATGCAAATTTCGAGAGAGACAGAAACAGAAGTCCTCAACTTCCTACAAGGAAGTTGAATCTGCAATATTTGGGATAAAGCACGCCATAGTACAAGTACGCAGTACTAATGTGAAAATAACAGCATTGTTATTTTTTTTTTTTTTTTTTTTGCGAACAACATTATGCAAAAACTGCTGAACCAAATTCAACGAAATTTGGTGGACGTATGGGGTACTATCCTAGGACCAAGATTTTGAAGAAAATGCACCGCAGTACAAGTAAGATGTGGAGTGAAGAGTAAAACAAGGCTTTTTTTTTTTTTAAACAACATTACGCAAAAACCAAGAAACTTGATAGACATTTAGGGTATGACCAAAGGACAACTCTAGGTTTTGAAGAAAATGAATGGATGTACAAGGATATGCTCTCTATTGAGTGCCACTCTAATTACTTATGTGTTATCCCCAGCAGCTCGTTATATTTTTTGGTAACTAAAATAATATTTACATGAAATTTTCCAAATATACATAAACTTTAAAGATATTTGATTCGTGCTCAATAGCTCCAGAGTAAACTTTTAACATACTGATACACAAGGAAAGTGGAAATGATATACAAGTCGTTCTTTGTAAAGTAATTAATAGTCGATGGATAAATTCTTTACCATGTATTTCATGTATCTATGAAATATAAGTGATAGGAAATCAATAATATTGTAGGGCTGAAACTTACATAAATACTTTTTAAACAAAATGTTATTTAAGCATTATATTGATGTAGGAAGTCTTACCATTGTTCTTTCACGTTGCTTAAAATCAATATAACGTTAAAATAACCTTCATGATTATGATAAGTACTATCAATATCGCAAACACCTTGAACTAGAATTAGAATAATTTAGACTGGATTGTGTGTGTGTGTGTGTGTGTGTGTGTGTGTGTGTGTGTGTGTGTGTGTGTGAGAGAGAGAGAGAGAGAGAGAGAGAGAGAGAGAGAGAGAGAGAGAGAGAGATTCAACTAATTATCTACTATGTAACTAGAAATATCTCCCCCTAAGCTACACAGCAAGTGAATAAAAAATTTAATCCTCTGCAAATAATTCTAATCTTGTACATACTGTATAATTGTGTATGCATGGACATGAGAAAACACTATTACTATTTAATCAGCTTTTCTTTACTTAGAATTTCAGTATTATGCCTTGATTATTATTATTATTATTATTATTATTATTATTATTATTATTACTATTCAAGCTACAACCCTAGTTGGAAAAGCAAGATGCTATAAGACCAGGGGCTCCAACAGGGAAAAATAGCCCAGTGAGGAAAGGAAATAAGGAAATAAATAAATGAAGAGAACAAATTAACAATAAATCATTCTAAAAAAAGTAACAACGTCAAGACAGACATGTCATATATAAACTATTAACAACATCACAAAACAAATATGTCATAAATAAACTATAAAAAGACTCATGTCCGCCTGGTCAACAAAAAAGCATTTGCTCCAACTTTGAACTTTTGAAGTTCTACTGATTCAACTACCCGATGTGGTATAACTGGCAGAGTTCACTAAAAGGATTTCAAAACAAACCCTATTACAGATCTGTATATTTACTACATCAAAGACATCAAAACTGCATGGCCAGTAAGTGCATATTGTCCGAACCAGATTACTCGAAAAAAAAAAAAAAAAAAAAAAAAAAAAAAAAAAAAAAAAAAAAAAAAAAAAAAAAAATATATATATATACCTGTGAAAACTTTTACTGGTAGGTGCAACGTTCACGGATTTCCATTTTCAATTTATAATATATATGGGAAGATAAACGATCGTAAATGAATGATGTAGTACGCAAATTTAGATTAGTTTGATCGTTTTTATGAGTAAAATAATGTGCATTTACGGTATCATAACCTATTTTCATTTATAATCTTAAGCAGATTTGATTAAAAGCTTTATACGGAAATTTCTATTAAAATCTCTATCTAAACATTGATGGTATGGATGGGTGTAAACATGTTCTTGAATTATGTCTCCTCTGCGTGTTTCCCTACAAATAGCACAATTAATAAGGATTAAGAATTTACACACCAGGAGCTACAAACACTAATAAGTTAATTTTCCTAAGATATGATCCAAGGCCCCTTTTATATTAGGTTCATCAACTTTTTTGTTGACCAGGCGGACATGAGTCTTTTTAGAGTTTATTTATGACATATTTGTTTTTGATGTTGTTAATAGTTTATATATGACATGTCTGTTTTGACGTTGTTACTTTTTTTAGAATGATACATAGTTAATTTGTTCTCTTCATTTATTTAATTCCTTATTTCCTTTCCTCACTGGGCTATTTTTCCCTGTTAGAGCCCCTGGGCTTATAGCATCTTGCTTTTCCAACTAGGGTTGTAGCTTGGATAGTAATGATAATGATGATAATGATATCATATGGAACCTAATCATAGATATTGTAAAATCACAGAATTTTTAAAGCAGATAGATAAACATGATATGGATAGATGATTTTACGTCCAGACCAAAAAAACATTCAAATATTTAGAGAAGCCGATCCAGTAAACTATAATAAGAACGAAAATCTTTGAGAATGTATATAAAAAATGGAACTTCAAATATCTAAGAATTTAAAGGAATCATGAATCAATTTTTAAAAAATGGATCTTCAAATATCTAAGAATCTAAAGGAATCATGAATCAATTTTGAAATTGCATTAGGTTATACACAGAGGAGAAGAAAGCACCTTTTCATTAGAACACCAACAGAAAAAAATATAAAACACAAAACATACTTGTCTTCAAAACACTAATATCATTAAAGACACCTTCAATCTGTCAGTATGCTTTAGTGTTAATATATTATTATTATTATTATTATTATTATTATTATTATTATTAATACTTGCTAAGCTACAACCCTAATTGGAAAAGCAGAATGCTATAAGCCCAGGGGCTCCAACAAGGAAAATAGCCCAGTGAGGAAAGGAAACAAGGAAAAATAAAATATTTTAATAAGTAACATAAAAATAAATATCTCCTATATAAAGTGTAAAAAAACTTTAACAAAACAAGACGAAGAGAAATAAGATAGAATAGTGTGTCCGAGTGTACCTTCAAGCAAGAGATCTCTAACTCAAGTCAGTGGAAGACCATGGTACAGAGGATATGGCACTACCCAAGACTAGAAAACAATGGTTTGATTTTGGAGTGTCCTTCTCCTAGAAGAGTTGCTTACCATAACTAAAGAGTCTCTTCTACCCTTATGTGAATAATGCAATGATGAAACAGGTATAATCAATTTCCGGACCAGACCAAAGGAAGGCCATTTTGAAACCTCATGCATTTCTTGTGACCAATTGTATAGTGCTCGAGCTGTTAAATCTTTGGAAACTATATGTGAAGGGACTACAAATCATTGAAGAAGTTTATAAAAGATAGAAAATCACATTAGGAGACAAGACACTTCAAGCCTCGACACTCTTACAGTTTGGAAATACTAGTAGTTTTCTTTTAGTTAAAGTTTGTGTTCCTGTAAGTTACACGGGCGTGTTAGAAATAATCTCTCGAGATGAGGATCATGAATATGTATGCCTTAAAGTTACATGATTACGATGATACTGTGAGGCGTAATTTTAGAGGCATTTATTATCATTATTTTTTATCATAACGTATTGTTAAGTAATGGCTCAAGAAGATATATATATATATATATTATTATTATTATTATTATTACTTACTAAGCTACAACCCTAGTTGGAAAAGCAGTATGCTATAAGCCCAGGGGCTCCAACAGGGAAAATAGCTCAGTGCGGAAAGGAAAAAAGGAAAATAAAATATTCTAAGAAGAGTAACAACAATAAATATCTCCTATATAAACTATAAAAACTTTAACAAAACAAAAGGAAGAGAAATAAGATAGGAGAGTGTGCTCGAGTGTACCCTCAAGCAAGAGAACTCTAACCCAAGACAGTGAAAGGCCATGGTACAGAGGCTATGGCACTACCCAAGACTAGAGAACAGTGGTTTGATTTTGGAGTGTCCTTCTCCTAGAAGAGCTGCTTACCATAGCTAAAGAGTCTCTTCTACCCTTACCAAGAGGAAAGTGGCACTGAACAATTACAGTGCAGTAACCCCTTGGGTGATGGAGAATTGTTTGGTAATCTGTGTTGTCAGGTGTATGAGGATAGAGGAGAATATGTAAAGAATATGCCAGACTATATATATATATATATATATATATATATATATATATATATATATATATATATATATATATGTATAATATATATATATATATATATATATATATATATATATATATATATACAGTATATGTATAATATATATATATATATATATATATATATAAAGAGAGAGAGAGAGAGAGAGAGAGAGAGAGAGAGAGAGAGAGAGAGAGAGAGAGAGAGAGAGAGAGAGAGAGAGAGAGAGAGAGAGAGAGAGAGTATAATACGTAAATAGATTATGATATGTAATAAATCCACTACGTCGCATTAAAATGTAAAGAGAGATGTATTCTTATTACAATGCAGGAAAAATCAATTGCATTGCAAGAAATCTTGAAGTTTCTTAAAGGCATAGAATCAAGCACGTGTGCTATCAGGTGTAAGTGAGATCAGTGATGACTTCATCTAAAAAAAACCATGAATCAGAAATTAAGTTATATCTTCCTAATAATCGTTTTTTTTAGGGAAGTGTTTTTATTAAATAATTAAGATTCGTATTATTAACATATTAGGAAAACATGAAATTTTTTTTTTTTTTTTTTTTTTTTTTTTTTTTTTTTTTTTTTTTTTTTTTTTTTTTTTTTTTTTACAGATATTATTACATGGATTTAGGTTTGGTGATGTGCCATGACACTTATCTGTTCATATGTAACCGAGGGGGGGGTATATAAAGGCTGGTCTTGAATAGAAGAGTACACAGTAACTGGAATTTCAAATAGGAATGTCCTTTGGAAAGCAGATAAATATTAAGTCTTTATTAGGTTATGACACTCTCTGATCTTTGTGATATCTCTGATTTCTCAGATGACATAATTTCGATTTGAGCTGAATTGCTCGGAAAGAACCGAAAAAAATAAGCGATCACTTAAATTAAAACTTGTAAGTAAAAGTAAATGCTGGAGTAGAAAGAATGGTAGAAAAGGCTCGGGCAAAGGCAGTTGCTTAACATCATATGCATAATTATTACTACCGTTTGCTGGTAATTGCTTAATTATTGGAGCTCAAGCCTTTACTTGAAGACCGATCAACATCTTTTTATGAACGTTTGATTAAGTCTATTCATGAGCATAGCAAGCAAAAAGTTAATGTTAATGGAGTTCTATCAAATGGATTTGCTGTAAACAGCGGAGTATTCCAAGGGAATGTATTGTCACCTTTATTGTTTATCCTCCTAATGAATTTTGTAGTACGTAAAACACTCGGAGAGGGAGGAAAACTATTGGACTGGATTGATAATAGGAAATTAGCTGACCTAAAGTATGCTTATGACGCTGTCCTTGTTAGCAGAGCACTACATGATTTGCAATGCCTAATCAACATAATGAATGAATATCACACGATGTTGGGCTCAAGATAAATAGAAGTACAGAGATGATGATGCGAACGGAATATGAAATGAATGATCAAATATCATTGGAAGGAAAAAGGATTAATGAGGTATTATCATTTAAATATTTAAGAACTATAATTTATAATGCAGGGTCTTCATAGCTGGAGTTAATAAAGGAGTGAAAAAAGTAAATCAGACAATGGCTAGGTTAAGTAAAATTTGGAAATCAAATCATCTGAAATTGCATATAAAAATCAGGATATATATCAGTTTAGTGAGATCTGTGTTACTGTGTGGACATGAGTCAAGATATGACAATGAAACAATCTCCAACACATATAGTAGATTTGAGAACAAAACACTCAGAAGAATAATGAGAGTTAAATTGCAGGAAAGGCTTAAAAATGAATCTATAAGGGAGATTACACACGTGTCATATGTGGATGAAGTCATGGTGAGGGATAGATGGAGATGGTTAGGGCATGCTCTTCGTACTCCTTAAGAGAGTTTAGTTCATCAAACTTTTAACTGAGCTCCAGCCTGCACTGAAATACCCAGCCCCATATGACTGGGGACTATGAAGTGTGAAACAAGAGATGATAAATGGAGAACTATTGAACTAATAGCTCAAGATAGAATCAACTAGAGAAATTTATCCGAGGCATTTTGGATCAATAGGAGTAGGAGGAGATGATGATGAAGATATATATATCTATATATATATATATATATATATATATATATATATATATATATATATATATATATATATATATATATATATATATATACATATATATATATATATGTATATATATACATATATATATATATATATATATATATATATATATATATATATATATATATATATATATATAGATACATACACACATACACATATATATAAATATATATACATATATATATACATGAATATATATATATATATATATATATATATATATATATATATATATATATATATATTTATATATACGTCCTAGATTTAATCAGTGTCGTTTACTGTATTGAAAAATTTGGAGTGTTCGTGCCTATATTTAAAACTTACAGTGCCGTCCAAACAGTACGATATTCTTTCGTGCCGCTTCCAAAAATTTCTAGTCTTGTTCCAATATTGTATAAAAGGAAACAAACAGTTATAAAACCATTATTACAAATTTGATAGTTCTAAAAGAACAAAGACAACAATTATTTACTTGTTTTACTTTCGGTGAAATGATCTACATTGTTTTCCTTGATCTCTAGATGAATGCTAAGGATTTTTTTTTTATTATTGATAGCACTGCAAGTACGTTTAGTCTTTTCGAATTCATATTACTTCTTGGTAAAGTCTTTCTTTTTAGATGTAGAGTAGTCATGGGTATAGCCAAGAAAGCAAAACGGAAATAAGCAAAAAAAAAAAAAAAAAAAAAAAATCCCAAATAGATTAGCTAGAAGTAAGACAATGATCTAATTCTACACTTTATCACCAAGATAATAATAAAATAAAAGATGAACACAATATGGAACACGTTTTTGTAGTAGAACACATGTAGCATGAAAAATATGTGCCATGCACACAATACCCAGGCACCACTGATCTGGAAGTGTACGGTTCCAGGCAAAGATTTTTATATCTTTTCATAAACTAGAGGATGGCTACTGACATTAACCTTAATCATTATACTTTGTACAAGCATAAGAAGAAAAAAAACTAAAAAGAAACAAAATTCAATACATTGAATGTTATTAAAAGAAAACCGGAAGTGTTGCAGTTCCACACTGCATATACACGATCTGCCACTGAGAGGGGGCTACGTGATATTATGACCTTTCGAGAAAGGACAAACACGACTCTCGGGGACTATTACATGATGCCAAAGGAAATTGAAGATATACTAAAGCTAGCAATAATAGAAGCTGTAACAAAGCTTATAAAAACAATATGCAATATAAAATCTAACTATATGTATATCTATATATATACACATATATACATATATATAAATATATATATATATATATATATATATATATTTATATATATATGTATATATACATATATATATAGGTATATATATAAATATAATTATATATGTATATATATAAGTATATACAGTATATACATATATATATACATATATATATATATATATATATATATATATATATATATATGTATATATATATGTATATGTATACAATTTATATATATGTATATATAAATATACATATATATGTATATATATATGTATGTATATATATATATATATATATATATATATATATATATATATATATATATATATATATATATATATATATATATATATATTTGTCTTCCTGAAAAAAATAAAGGCGAGTAACCCTAAAGACTCAAAATTTGTAAGGAGCAATGGATGTTCGGGAAGAAAACTATGTACACCTTTTGTAATATCGTGACAGTCTCCGTGAAAACATGCAATAAAATAAAAAGTTGTAAACCTGTAAACTCGACACGTTTGCACTAAGGATACCATCACATTCAATTATAATTATCTATTTATCTATTATTAGGATAAAAAAAGTCCAAGGCCTCCAACAGGGAATGCAGCCCTGTGTGGAAAGGAGAAAGAGAAACCACTAGTAAAATGTACTTATATATGAATGGTAATGAACAAATATATATATATATATATATATATATATATATATATATATAAATATATATATATATATATATATACATATATATACATACATACATATATATATATATATATATGTGTGTATATATATATATAATATTCAAAGATTAGATACAACGTTAACATACAT